>NC_091439.1:6759574-6810242 GCF_964237555.1 Oryctolagus cuniculus | reverse complement strand
ACATCTCTGCAGATTCGTGTATTATGTCAATGATGGTGCTAGTTCTTTGTAATATCATAGTCAGAAGAAAAGTAAGTACACAGTAGTGAATGAATTTCTTGGTCTTACTAGACTTTAACTGAAGAAGTGGATTCATTAATTTGTGTAATATAAAATATTCTGCAAGCATAAATGCTTATGAAGTCCTATATGTAGTATGTGCCCTAAAACATGAAAATGGATCTCTCATGAAACATCAAATAACTGAATGAAGGAAACTTGTTATGAGGAAGAACTAAATATGCCAGAGAAGTGAACAATATCAATGAAAAATCTTGATTCCAGTCTCAGGAGAAGGATTTAGGATTGTTTTTAACCTGCAGCCCTCTTGTTCTAATGTTAGCCTCAAAAAATTGATTTGAGTCCCAATTAAAGCTGAATTTTAATAATCATTCGTCTTTGGTTTAAAAATTTAAGTACTCCTGAGTCATCCTAATAAATCTTGCTGAAAACCTATCAAAACACATGCACACCTACAACTATTTCTAAAAATAGAAAATTACAAAAGAAACTAGGAACATATGGAAAATACTGTTTCAAACAAATCTATAATCATGGTTACATAAATGTCCGTATGAACATACATTAAAAATGCAAAGTATTTTGTATTTATACATGGGAGACATTCTTAAGTATATTAAATGAGCACATGCAATGGGTAATGTATCATTAAGCAAATATTCACTGAGGACATGTTATGTAACTGAAATGTGGGATGCAAACAGTACTAAGAGGGTTGTCTGAACACAGGAACTCATTGATTAATAGGGAAGAAAAAATTGTGTTCACTTGATTTCATAATATTATAAGTTATAATACAGAGTGGTCTAGCAAGGAAAAGCAGTTTTGTAAAGGGAAGGGGATTATCTGCAAAAGATTCACAAAAAATGGAATCATCCATTTGTTTCTTAATAAACATTCCCCAAGTGTGTAATGTTTGTGAGACAGTGACTGAAGTACATCTAAGAAAATGAAATTAAACCCAACAGCAAGACCCCATTAAGATGACAATAAATTATGTGTTCACAGAAATTAGTACATAATTATAATATTAGGATATACTATGAATGAAAAGAACAGTTTATTATGAGAGAGATTATAGAAAGAAATAATTTAGCTTGAGATGTTTTCATGAAATAGAATTTATTAAGCAAAAAGTGGGGATAAAGTACATTCCAGGAAAACAACATTGTATTCAGTTATTCATTCAACTAATATTTACAAGAGAATGGCACTGTGAAAAAAATTTTTATTTTCACAGGGTCTGAAGTTAGCATAGTATTAAAATATATTAGACTATAGGCATTTATATTTATTATCTGATAAAGTTTGGAGACACTTATTTCTAGCTTCAGTTAGATTGGAAAAGGATTTAGCTGTCAGAAACATTTATAAATTAATATAGACTTTTCCATTATTAGTACATTAATAATTCTTATTATAAGGCAAAAATAAGGTGGTTGGTATGGTTGATGCTCACTTAGTGTTGATGGAGGGCTAGTGAATTTTTTTTTTTTTTTGACAGGCAGAGTGGACAGTGAGAGACAGAGACAGAGAGAAAGGTCTTCCTTTGCCGTTGGTTCACCCTCCAATGGCCACCGCGGCCAGCGCACCGCGCTGATCCGATGGTAGGAGCCAGGTGCTTCTCCTGGTCTCCCATAGGGTGCAGGGCCCAAGCGCTTGGGCCATCCTCCACTGCGCTCCCTGGCCACAGCAGAGAGCTGGCCTGGAAGAGGGGCAACCGGGACAGAATCCGGCGCCCTGACCGGGACTAGAACCCGGTGTGCCGGCGCCGCCAGGCGGAGGATTAGCCTAGTGAGCCGCAGCGCCAGCGCTAGTGAATTTTCATGTCCTGTTTTCTCTCAGTGAACACTAAGCTCAAGGGGTGAATATTGATATCGCCACTTATTTTTTTTTTAATTCCCAGAAAAAATATATGAGTGATTTACAAAGTAGACTCTACACTAAGTAGAGCATAGCAGATGTCAGTGGGAAATACGAGGAACATAATCATCTCAATTCAGCTGAGGATAATTTATATATTTTTCTTTCAGAAGGACATCTTTTCTTCAGAATTCTCACATCAACACTGGAGGTTGTTTCTTTGAAAAGGCAATTGAACTGTGTTATGTAAAAATATGTTAGAAAACACTGTAATCTCTAACTTCTTTAAAACAGCCACCACTTAATGTGAAAGCGGCACATGATAGAATCCTTCCTAGGATGTTGTCCTTGGTCCTTGATTGTATACACTGTGGCCTGCCAGTGATGAGGGAAAGTCAGGAGGTAGCCATTAGGCTGAGAATCAACGTGCTTAAAGAGTTAATATAACAAAGAACATGGATGGTGGAAAGAACCTTCCATGCAAAGGAACCAGAATATGCAGTCCTGAGGTGATGGCAAGAAACCTTTTTATGTCCAGCACCTGTAGGAGGGCCAATGTGACATGACCATGAGGAATGGCAAAGCTGGGCCAGCAGAACCTGGCAGAGGCCTTGGACTTGAGCCATATTAGACTTTTCCCTATTTGCTGAAAGCAGTGGGAAGCCAAAAACTGTTCAATTAGGGAAGTGAGCTGATGGTTTGAATTTTTGTCTATATCTGGGCATTTCATGCTCTTTGCTGTGTGAATATTTTCATAAAATAAAAATTACATTTGCATATCTATGTACCAGGTCTGCAGCACGTCATTTCACCTATTTCTACTCTTTTCATAACTGATACAGTTCACTGAAAAGTAAAATAGATTCAATAATGTCCAACACTGTTGTGTGCTTTAGCAAGATGTCCACTTCTTCCAATATGTGCTTATCTCATCATTCATTTCTGACAGATTTATGGAGAAAAATTAGTTTCTCTGACAGTTTGCTGTACAGTGCAAAAAATAATGTCATCTTAAACTAAACTATAAGCACTTTTAGATCTCCATGATAGGAATGCTATTTTACAAATTGAAGTAAAAATTATTTTATTTACTTATTATCCTTCTTGAATTTATGTAGTACTAAAACTCTATGTGTTGTATCTTTGAAAACAGATTTAGAGCATAAAATCTCAGATGTTTGTTTCAGCTATTTAAATGTGTTATTAAGAAGACAAACAGTTTTTGTGGGGATAAAATTTGGGCTTATTATGGATTAACCATATTTTGGTTTTATGTTTCTTAACATTTTCACTACTAACAAAATGAAGCAATTATTTCAGCTTAGTTGTTCTCCTAGATTTTACAATAATATTTTTATTAAAAATGACTTATTGTGGAAAGTCCAAAAAGATTGTAGATAAAATTCATTTTTTCTGAATCAGACTATAATACCAATAAATTTAAATTTATGCTGTTTACATTTATTAAATATTTGTTTTTCTTCCTTTTTTAGGTTATTACCATTGGAAAACATGTTAAAGGGTACCACTACATCATTGCAAATCTGGTAGGTGAACTATTGGTATTTATTCTTTTACTAGATATATTTTTATTAAGAAAAAATAATTTTCAATGGTTGGTTTATCAGGATTACTTTTGTAGTTCATTTGTTTGTATTTGATAGATTAGAAGTGGCAATATTTTTCTTAACTTGTCCAATCAGATTCCTGTTATTATGAATAGTATAAGCATTATTAGAGTAATACTTATAAAGCTTTATAAAAAGCCTTAGAAAGTGTATTTTAACAGAAGGGAAATCTTTAAAAATATATAAATTTACTTGTCCAAAGATTCCCTTAATTCTGTTACTGTGTTTTATAAAGTTTACCCTGTGCACATTGCTTTACAGTGCTTGATTTATACAATATCTAAAATAAATGCACATTGTCAGACTATATTTTAGTGCAAAATTGAACCTGGGAATATCAAGAATATTGAATGATATTATTTATTTCTGATTTCCTACTTACACGTAAGCAACACAATGAAAACTGAATTCTCGTAGCTGACCACTTTTTCATTGCATGCCTGTCAACCTAAAATTACGCTGAAACAACACAGTGGTCAATTTCATTTCCCTCTCAAGTATAATCAGGATCATTTTAGAACATCAGTAGGTATTTCTTTGTTCAAAATAGTTTTTAGATTAGCAAGATAGATTTACGCCCCTATACTTGCAAAGATTTATATTCTTTAAATAAGTGTGATCCTATGTAATTAACTCCCCCTCAACTCCCAGCACACAACCCAGGAGCAAAGAATGTAAAGAAGAAGAGAGGCACAATTTAAGAACTTATTCTGAACAACAAATTAGGACTGACTCTATGTTCATATCTATAAGGATATAGATTTATTTCATGTTTTCTGTAGTATCAGATTGTCACATAGGAAGGCAAGAGACTGGGAGGAGCTGGTTGTTCAAGATGAAATTTCTGTTTCAGAATGAAATGTTTAACAACTATAAAACTTGTCTAGGAACTTTCCCTTAGAGTGTCTGAGGAACATCTTAAAGGATTCCCAGTGGAGAAGCAAGAGTTAAAATAGATGAAGCTCTATATTCTGTCTCATCAGAAGCACATTTGGTACAGGGAACAGCACAGACAGGCAGTCCCCTGTGTGATCTGTGCCATTTGATAAACAACACAGCCACATCGAAAGCTGTGATCTTTAAAAATGTCCAGATGGAGAAGGTTATATTGGGACATTGTGAAATAGTGACAGAAGGTGGCTCATCAATTTGAGAATTGATATCTGACACAATGGAAAGGGAATGAAGTATTTGACCAAGGGAAAAACAAAAGCAAACAAAAAACACAAATTGATGTTGCTGTCATGTTTCTAGGGAGACATCCACCTAATATTTGTTCTGAGCTAAGTTCTGGTTTCCCTTTTCTGAATACTTTGTTTCCTTACCATATGGACCCACTACTGAGTCAATAAGTTAAAAGTCTGGGTAGTGTTTCAATTTTTGGAAATTTAAAAGGCACTTGGAAATTCAGTGACAATTAAAATTGAAGAATGTCACTCAAAGTTGAAAGACTTCATCTTCTAAACACGTCACTGATAATATATTTTTTCTCTTGTCTAATGAGTGTTAGAGTAGGAGGTTATCAAAGATTAAAAAACCCTCAGAAATTACTGATGAATATCTTTGGGAATTGCTGAATGTTTGATTAGGTTGTGATTAGTTTCCCAATACATCATTGAAAAGGATAGTTCATACCTAAAATGTTGAAGATGTCACCATAAGGGATGCAGTTCTCTTGTCTCCAACCCTACTAATCTCATACACTTAATTATTTATAAAACAGTGGTTCCACAGTGAAGGAGAATGTGTCTACATGTCAGAATTTCAGATTTCCATACGTTATTAATGGAAACTTAACTTCTCGTTTAAATCTTTGCATGTAAACCACTGCCAGTAGTCATGTTCATTGTTAAGTTAGAGGTGCTGCCATCTGTACTGTCATTCCATGGCCTCCTGCTGAAACTTATTCCCTCATTTTCCCCCTTTCCTCTTCATATGCTTTTTGTAAATTGAACAGTTTCAGAACAAAAACAAGGCAAGTTAGAGAAACGCAGATCCTCAGTGAAGCCGGCTTAAAACCTTATTCAAGGTTTCACTGGAAACTGTCGTTTGAGGTAAAACCACGATAAAATAATAGTAAAAGAATAAAGATTGTATAGAACCTTAGAGAAAGAGAAAATAAGAAAGGACACATCAATAGGTGTAAGGAGTCAGAAAATTCTTCCCAGGACGCAGAGCAGATGCGGAAGGAACGCTTGCCATAGCTCACAGAAAGATGCTCTGCCTCGAAGTACATGCACAGTGGGACGGAGGAAGGGCACAAGCTCGTCCATTGTGTGCAACTCCTGGGAGATTCCACCTTAGAAGAACCAGGAACCACAGGAAGCCAGGTTGAGTCGTGAAGCTAAAAGCAGGCACCTGTAACTAATTTCTCCAGAAGCAGAGCCCGACATGGGCACTCATGCACTCATCATTACTAAGTGCATTCAGTCGCTAAGGGAGCCAGGAAAGCAGGAGAGAGAAGGATCAAGAACGGGGAGAAATGGGGATTCAGATGAGTCTTGAGTTCATTCTGCTCATTCTGGGTGCACTGTTATATAAATTGTACTTCACTCTTTCAACTTGAAGCAGGGCAGAGGGGCTTTGCACACACATCCTAGTTAGTTTTTGTCCTTGAGCGCAGTGATGGGGAGTGGCTTCCATTGTCCAAGAACAATGGGAGGGTTATGGATGTGAGCCATTAGCCAAAGCAAGGTACTCCCCAGATGAAGGCACAATTGCACGTGTGAACAGATCATTGGAATACTGAGGGGGTATTGCCAGCAGCAGGAACAAGGCTCTTACTTAATTCAAAGACCTAGGGAGGGACTGAACACCCAACAGTCTTTCTACACAACCCAAATAATCAGGCATCCGTAAGTCCCAAGACCTAAAAACCCAAATCCTCTCTTGATAATATTATTTTTTAGGGAAGATGAACTAGAAAAATTCTTGAGACTCAGAGACATGAGCTGAGAACAAACACAAAGACCAAAGTACTGTGACTATGTGAAATTCTCCCTATGGAATCTGAATCTTGCCTTTCTCCATCTATTCTATTCTGGCCCTAGAATTTAGCCATGGATATATGAGAATGCTTTATATAGATAGTAGAATCTGTAATTAAAAGATGTATATTTTGGTACAAAAATTTTTAGAACCATGCATAACCTTTTCACAATGTGCATTTCCATTAACTTTTTGAACACTCTCACATACTTATGTAGGGGATTAGAGGAGTCTGAAGAAATTGAACAGGTCAGAGAAAGACTTTAGATACAGACAAAAAAAGTACTGCTGTCCACTCCACCTGACCACCTACCATATAGTGAAATGTATACTTTAATTGTTCTTGTCCATGCACATAGAAATTAAAAAAATGTTTTAATGTGTTATTCTTCAATACTCAAGCATCCATATCTGGGCATTTGAGAAAACTCTGTCATGAAGGAAGCAAAAAGTTAACTTCTTCTGTTGCCTAAAATCACAAGTTAAAGTACACAAGTTAAAGTTTGCTGATAAGGCTCAGAAACTCTTCCAAATTATAAGACAAAATGACAATATAAATTAGGGAGAAATAAAATTTGTAAGATACTTTGGCATTTAATCTAGGAGTTATATTATCTTTGAATAGGCATTCCATAAAAAGAGGGTGTGAAAAGAAGGAAAAATAATGTTAAAGAATCACTTGGCAAATCTTCCAGAATTGAATGACACAAATGTGGTCCTTGGATATATATAATAATGAAAGAAAAAAGGAGTTATTTAGTGAAAATATCTTCACGGAATGTGAGAATGTGAGAGATAGAGTTTTTTTTTCTGTTTGTTTGTTTGTTTTTTTGTTTGTTTCTGGAGCTGCTGGGAGAGTGGATAGGGGTGAGAGATAGGTCAGATACCAAAATATTAGAGGTTATAAATTTTGAAAGAAGATTGAAATGGGAAAAAATAAAGAGGATGATATCTTCAGATTATGTGATTCCAAATTCAAAATTTTATACCACGTAAAATGCTAATTAAGTTTCAACATAAATCACAATTTTTTCAGGTATGCAGTATCTCACAAAATATTCCTTCAATATGTCTCAGGAAAATATTGGGGGACTCTAACAGAAGAAGAGAATAAAGCAAGAAAGCAATGTGAGCGAGGGAACAGGGAATTTAATTCAGAAAATGGTGAAGGGCCAGGTTAAGGGAACGCTGTAGAGCAGAATGAAAGAGGAATTGATTCAGCATTGTGAAAGAGGGCGCCTAGAAATTAAATATTTAGGAAAGACACTGAAATAGGTAACTTGGAATATTTGAGCAGTTGGAAAAAACAAGCATAAAGCACATACA
Organism: Oryctolagus cuniculus; assembly: GCF_964237555.1. Lineage (NCBI taxonomy): Eukaryota > Metazoa > Chordata > Mammalia > Lagomorpha > Leporidae > Oryctolagus > Oryctolagus cuniculus. The sequence continues at coordinate 6,802,377 of NC_091439.1, read as the reverse complement.
GGCATATAGCAGTAAAGACATGAGGCATTAATTAGCTCTGATGAAATGTTGTTCCAGAAAAAAATGAACTCCTAGTACATTCATTGGCATTGCTATGAATGATAGTTATAAATATTTAGACTAAATATTGATGAAAATGACTGAAGAAGATAAATGGCTTGGTTATAGAAGTGAGTTACATACTTATCTGGCATAAAGAAAAGTTCAATAAAAATATCTAAAGTTAAATAAATTAAGAAAGAGCAATAAAAGTGTGTCATTAGAAATACACAGGTAAGTAAGTGAAAAAAACAAAAGGATATAGAAATTGAATGTTTTAAAGAATTTAAGTGGACTGTGAGTGGAGTAGTGCAAATAATTTAGATTTTTGACGTACCTTTTTGCACCATTTACATTATTTTGATTAAAATGAAAAATAGAATTATTAGCTAACAATAAAGAGCCGATGGTTACTCTTCCCCAGATAAGTAATGCGATAAAGTGTTTTTAATGTCAGCATCAAAAAAGAGCTTCTTTTGTATTTCGGGAGTGAGGATCCATATTTGTTTAGGATACTTCTAAATATTATGTACAATAATAAAAATCAGTATATAACAGAAAGCTCTTTTAATGTGACATGTTCAAATTATGATTTTATTTTTAAGAGAATACTGTCAAATTGAGATAAAATTAATGACAGCCCAATTTTGAAATCAGTGGAAATACCATATGATAGTTGTAGTGGTGACTCCAAGAGAAACATTTTTTTTCAGTTTAATATATCTATAGGATTAGTTTCAGGCTTAATGTGAAATTATTTAATTGAAATATGACTGCAATCTGTACTTTCCTAAGTGGAGGAAGCATTTAAGCTGAAATTACTGGTTTACTCTGCTGTAACTCCTGGAGAATTAGTTTTATATATCAGACCTATAACCACCATGCGCTGTGCAGTGGTGGATTCAATAAATACAATCCAGTTCTTTTCCATGGGCAATTTCTTAAGAAAACGGAAAACATTTAAGTAGAACCATGAGTGTCTCCGAGACTCTGTCAGTTAACATCTGTCAGTTAAGGACCTGCTATGCTGCCAGCACAGCCTTAGGAGCTGTGAAGATATTCCTTCAGGAACACTTCCTGGAAGCTTTTAATCTGTCGTGTGTTCTTTGCATTATGTAAAATCATAATATATAGAGTTTGTTGGCAAATGTTAAGTTGTAGGAGTTTCCCGAATAGGAAGCATGACATAATTTGTTTTATGTCTAGGGCTTTACTGATGGAGATCTATTAAAAATTCAGTTCGGAGGTGCGAACGTGTCTGGATTTCAGATAGTGGATTATGATGATTCCTTGGTATCTAAATTTATAGAAAGATGGTCAACATTGGAAGAAAAAGAATATCCTGGAGCACACACGACTACAATTAAGGTTTGTTTTGTTTCTTTTCTTTCTTTTTTTCCTTTTCGATGCAAGGGAAGACAGAGCCTAAAATAGAGGATGGAGGAGAAAGTGACAAAGAGAACAGAAAGCACAATTAAAAATGTGACAAACACAGACTACTAAATACATTTTTTCAGATTTTGATTGTTGAAGACTGTCAGAGCTTTACTGTATCGTCCTCACTGTTCCACTTCCTTACACATATAGTCATTTGTTGAGTTGGCTTTTTTTATATTCGGTGAATCTGAACCAGGCTTTCTGGTGGCAAACAAATAGAATCTTCTTTCTGCTCACAGATTAGTGGAGGGAAGGTAGCCTTTCAGAAGAACGCCAGGAAGCAGGGTAACAGTGAGCACAGAGACGTGCTGGCAAGGCGCTCTGAAATCACCTGCTCGGGGAAGGCCTGTCTGGGTGATTTTTAAGCTGAGGCCTAAAGACTCAGGAGAAGACTGCCTGCTGCTCGGAAATTGTATTTACAAGTAAATTGAAGAACAGTGGAAATCAGTCTATTCCTAATCTTAAAAATCTCACGTGTAGACAAGTCAACTCAAAAGCATATGCCTGCAAAAAGAAATACAGGTTATACTACAAAACATTCATGAATGACAAATGGAGTTCAAAGCTAATGTGCATTTTCCATTAGGTGTTTGAAGACCTCTTCAGTATACATACATACATACATACATATGTGTGTGTGTGTGCGTTTGTGTGTGTATAAAAGTACTGCTTAACCAATCCAGTAAAGAGTTCTTGAATGTTAGGTGTAATGCATTGTCCTAGTATACCAGCAACCCAGATTCATCTTTGTTTTCTGTGGGTTTAGACATGCTGAGGTTGCAATTTGTTTATTTATGTTTTATTCTGTGTACACACGTATGCATGTCTTCAGTTCTGAGTATTAAATATCCCTGAAATTGACAGGAAAAATGTTTTATTTTTCTTCTGTTCATACCTTATGGAGAATGCAGATCCGAACTTGGCAAACGGGTTTGCAGAGTGAGTGAACTGAAGAGTTAGGTGATATTATCATCTTTATGAAAATTAAGAGCAAAAGATTCAAAACATTTTCAAATGTCCAGTGATTTTTTGTTTTTATGCAGTGTGTTGTAAATGAGCTAGGCAGAGATGTTGTATCAGCTATTGCCAGAGCGTGCTTGATTCTGTCATAGCAAGGCTGTTTGACTATAAATTTGTATATTGCTATGACACAAGGCCTAGAAACATTTTGAACCTTTTAAGTTATCTCCTTTTGGTGTATAAATGGATCCTTTTAATTTTAAATCAATTTCAGAAAAGCATCCCATAGGATGTTAAAGAATAGCCCTGAGTTAATTTTTTCTAAAAACTAGGTGACTTCCTTTGATGACCTTGATTGAATTTCAACCTTGAAGCATTGTTTCTAGCATGGTCTTGTGGTGGGTACTTTCATGAACGAGGGTTCTGAGAAGGCAAATGGGAACAGAGACCCTCAGTTGCTATGAGGGCAGGTCTCCATCTGCACCCAGTAGGCATGTAACTGCTGGTCCTGTTCTGTGGAATTACATTCCTTAAGAAATTGTGATGTCTAGGTTCTCTGATGAAGAGTGCATGTGGCATTCATCCTCAGCTGGAACCAACATGCTCCTGTGGGATGTGCTGTTAGTCATCATGTTTCCCCCCACATTGCTGCCTGCTGTGAGACAGATGAAAGCAAATGAGATTTTTTTTCTCCTAAAAGTCATACCATTATTCAATTTCATGTGTCTTGCATCAAAATGCAAGGTGTGTATGGAGTTTTAGACATCTCTAGCAATGCATTCTGTTAATCTTTGGGCCAAAACCTAGTCTCATAACTTCACTCAATTGAGATCTGCCTGATGACCTTTCTTTGTTCACTTCTCACTGTTGCATTTTCCCTCCACTATGCCTCCCTTTTGGTTGCTTCTGCCAATTTTCAAAAACAGCATAATGGGTCTTGGTTGTTAGGTGTTGCAAACAACATAGCTTTATAAGTTTAAAAACTTAGGCTCTGAATCACTTTCTGACCCTGAGTCCAGCGATCTCTTATGTACAATTTAGTGATGCTTGTTAATTTCCAGGTTGCTGTGAAGATTAAGCAGCATTTCCAAAGAGTTTGCTCAGCCTTGAAAACACAGGTGTCAATAAAAACTAATCCCCTCTCCCCCTAAACTGAGAGAATTTCAGCCAATCACAAAGGTCTATTTCCATTTTAACATTTTGTGAACCTCTATGTCCACTCCAGAGGTATATTTTATAATATCTTCGAGGTTTGATAAAATAAAATTCTAAAATCTGTGGGTAGGAGTTCATCCTAACAGATACATAGTACTCACATACGAGAGGAACAAGAGCTGAATGCATTTAAACAAACGGAACATACATGAATCCTACCCTAGAGAGTCCATAGTCTAATGGAGGAGACACACATCACTAAGCAAATGTAATAGAGAATGATGACTCAAAACATACAGTTCCCTGTATACGATTAGGACAGTATGTGGAAAAGAGAGGCAAAAGTAGACTTTCTGTAACAGGGATACCTGAGCAGGGTTTTGCATGTGGTTGAGCAGGAAGCAAAGCATGGAAGGTTCTTCAGGAAGAGAAACATGTAGAGAGACACAAAGTAATGCATTGACATAACATGTTCTGGAAACTGCACATTTTTGCTGCTGTAAGAACCTAAATATTTGGAACCAATGAGAAGGGCATCTTGTAGGAGTTAGAGGAGAAAAGATTCTTCAGTTGTCAATAGATAATAATTACAGAATATAGCAGTGTTTCCCTCTGTGGGGGACACATTCCAGAACCCCCAGTGGATGCCTGAAACTGTACATAGTAATTCGTAGACTATACTTTTGCTGTATATACATACTTAAGATAAAGCCTAAGTTATAAATTAGGTACAGTAGCATTAACAATAACTAATAATTGGACCTAACAATTATAACAATGTTGTTTTTTTTTTTTTTAAACTTTTATTTAATGCTTATAATTTTCCAAAGTACGACTTATGGATTACAATGGCTTCCCCCCCATACCGTCCCTCCCACCCACAACCCTCCCCTTTCCCACTCCCTCTCCCCTTCCATTCACATCATGATTCATTTTCAATTATCTTAATATACAGAAGATCAGCTTAGTATACATTAAGTATGGATTTCAACAGTTTGCTCCCACACAGAAACATAAAGTGAAAAATAATAGATGATTTTTTTAAATGATGATGAAATCAGAGCAGACCTATTGTCATGTTTAATCCCAGTGAGAGTCAAGTTGGGAATTGATAATTTCTTTTTTTTTTTTTTTTTTTTTTTTTTACAGAGGATCAGTTTAGTATGCATTAAGTAAGGATTTCAACAGTTTGCACCCCCATAGAAACACAAAGTGAAATATATTGTTTGAGTACTCGTTATAGCATTAAGTCTCAATGTACAGCACATTAAGGATAGAGATTCTACATGAGGAGTAAGTGCACAGTGACTCCTGTTGTTGACTTTACCAATTGACACTCCTGTCTATGGCATCAGTAATCTCCCTATGCTCCAGTCATGAGTTTCCAAGGCTATGGAAGCCCTCTGAGTTCTCCGACTCTTATCTTGTTTAGACAAGGTCATAGTCAAAGTGGAGGTTCTCTCCTCCCTTCAGAGAAAGGTACCTCCTTCTTTGATGACCTGTTCTTTTTTTTTTATCTAATTTGAGAGGAAGAGAGAGGTAGAGAGAAGGGAAGGGAAAGAATTGTCATTTGCTGGTCCACTCCCCAAATATATGCAACACGCCTCAACCAATCCAATTCTCCCATGTAGATGGCAGGGTCCCAACCATTCGAGCCATCACTGGCTGCCTCCAAGCACATAGATTAGCAGGAAGCAGAGTCAGGAACCCAAACCCATGCACCTTGATATGGAGTCTAGGCTTCCTAACCAATGGTTCAACCACTAGTACTCATACCCTTCTCTAGAACTATAAATAATAAAAGTATGTGAATGTGGTCTCTATCTATTTCTTTCTCTCTCTCTCAAAATAACTTTTATACCATACTCATTGTTGTTCTCATGGTGATGTGAGGCGCTCCAAAGCCTAACGAAAAGATGAGATGTGGATAATGAGAGTCACTGTGACTTCAGTATAATTTTTGTTTCTTATTAAGTTGTCAACTTTCACCTCTTCGCAAAGCAAAAGAATTTTGCAGCTTTTTTTAAAAGACATATCTGAATTGCCAAAAGCACTACTCTTGTACCTTGTACTTTGAGGACATTACTGGGTAAATAGGCTTCCTTGAGTATATGCACAGCAATACCATGGCAATGGATATGATAACTCGGATAGGTGTTAAGTGACTAACAGTTGAGTGGTGTACACAGCATGCTTATGCTGGATAACTGTATGATTCATATCCTGGGCAGGATGTGGGGATTTCATCAAGCTACTCAGGACAGCACAGAATTTAAAATGTATGGATTATTTCTAGTTGTAATATTATGTTGAATACTTTGTTTTATAAATTTGTATTTATTTTCATTTTATTTGAAAGAGAGGAAGAGAGAGATAGATAGGTAAAAAGAATCAGAGAGATGTCTTCCACCCACTGACTTAACCCCCAAATGCCCGATATAGCCAGAACTGGGTCAGATGGAAGCCAGGAGCCCAGAACTCAATCTGGGTCTCCCACATGGGTGTCAGGGAACCAGATATTTCAGCCATTGCCTGCTGCCTCCCAGTGCACACATGAGCATCTGGGGCTCAAATCAAGGCACTCCAATATGAGATGAGAATGTCCCAGATGATGTCTTAGCCACTGCTACATGCCCACCATCATTAGAATTTTTGGGTTAAAGATTAACTGTGAGTAATTAAAACTTTAAAAAGTGATACCAGGGATAAGGAAAGTGTTGCTCGCATTACTGTTCCTGTTACATGGGAAAGGGAAGGGCAGACAAACTACATGGGGTCTGTCCAACATTCTCTAAATGTAAAGAAGCAGCCTCTTCTTACATGATCTGTTTAAGGAAAAGGAACAAAAATGTCTAATGAGATTATTTCCTATGAGATTATATTTTATTATGTTGTCTTTTGGATCATTGACTATGTAAGGTACATTGCCTGATACTTAACTCACATTTTACTACCCACAAGAAAAAGTAGTGCTCTAGGCATAAAAACTCTATAAAATGCTACATGATATTATTTCCATAATTAAGATTTGGAGTACAAATTCTATGGAGTTATAAGGGTAATAAATGGTTTTTTTCAAAATCTTAGTCTTACATAGTTTCCTAATTAAAGAAAAATTTTTTCAGTAAGCATAAATAAAATCTTAAGTAAGTTTCAAGAGCTGACTCACTAGGCTAATCCTCCGCCTGTGGCGCCGGCATCCTGGGTTCTAGTCCCGGTTGGATGCCGGATTCTGTCCCAGTTGCTCCTCTTCCTGTCCAGCTCTCTGCTGTGGCCCGGGAGTGCAGTGGAGGATGGCCCAAGTGCTTGGGCCCCGCACCCGCATGGGAGACCGGGAGAAGCACCTGGCTCCTGGCTTCGGATCAGCGTGGTGCGCCAGCCGCAGCGCACAGCCGGCACCTCTATTGGGGGGTGAACCAACGGCAAAGGAAGACCTTTCTCTGTCTCTCTCTCACTGTCCACTCTGCCTGTCAAAAAATAATAATAAAAAAGAGTTGAAATATTTTAACAATAATCAAATATGGTTCAATGTTTAGAGATTCATTTATTTATTTTGAAAGAGTTTCAGAGAGCGCGGGTGAGATGGGGAGAGAGAGAATGAGAGGATGAAAGAGAAAGATCTTCCATCCACTGGTGCACTCCCCAGATGGCTGCATCTGCCAGTACTGAGCCAGGCCAAAGCCAGGAGCCCTTCATCCAGGTCGCTCATTGGGTGGAGGGGGTGAAATATTTGGCTAATCTTCCACTGCTTTTCCTAGGCAGTTACAGGGAGCTGGATCAGAAGTGGATGTTGGTGTTGCAGGAGGTAGTTTTTCTCTCTACATCAGAGTACGAGCCCATCAGTATTTGACATTCTTTATTGTTATATACTGTACAAAAATAAACGCAGTCATGGCGATGGGATTTTAAATCTCACTTTCACTAATTTGCTAAATTGGGAAAACATTCATTCATCTATTCCTTCAATACGTGTTTGTTGAATTTCTTACTGAAGTGGGTTCTGTTCTAGGTGTCAGAGAAAAGGAGAGGTTCCGCTCTTCAAGGATTTACAATCTTCAGGCTAGAAACCAACAATTACTTTAGCATGGATGGAAATTGTCTCATTGGTGTCTTCTTCAAATTCAACTTGTGTTCCACTTTTATCCTCTCCTTTGCTTCTACAAACTATCATCAGCTTTTCCTAGTTCCGCTGGTAAAAACCATATCTTTCAGTAGCTGCTTAGATACAACAATTGAAAATATCTCTGACTCTCCCCTTTTCCTGTAGTCAATGACCAATATTGCAGAAAGTCCTGTCAGCTCTGTCTCGTTTCACCATGCCTTCTGTCATCACCCTAAACTCCACCACCATGATCTGTGCACTGCATTGTTGCCTGGTCTCATGGACCTCACCTCTCAGCACACTTCCTCCTGCTTACTCTGCTTCTTCTTAATGGTGCCTCTTTCTATTTATTCCTTAAGCATGTAGGGCATCTGCCCACTCCTCGCACTGACTATACCCTCCTCTGGACTGCTCTCCCTTTCAATGTCTTCATGGATAACCCTCATGGGTTTTTTCTATCTTTGCTCAAATGCCATCTTCTCAAGCCGATATATGATCTCTGTTTACAATGACAGTCTCTCCACCGTTGCATCTGCTTCGGTGTTTGCACTATTCTGATCTTCTCGTTTCATTGCATTGTTCATTTTCTGTTTTCCTTTGCTTGAGAGTGTCATTTCTTGTTCATTCATTTATCTCAAGCCTCTAGAATAAAGTAGCTACGTCATGAAGGTTTCCTGGATGTACAAGGAGAAAAAAAAAGTAAAAGTTCTCTGATGTGTCCTATAAGAAGCTCCTAATTTTCAATCTAGGTGAAAGAAAAAATTTCTTATAGGAATTTCAGACTGGAAGAAGACATAAAATTAAGAAAGCATAAAAAAATCTCCCATGCAAGGGAGGAATAAACATTTTATAAGGCTAGAGGCTGAATAGCAATGTTTCCAGAATGCTGAGAACTCACTTTAGAAATGCCCAGGTCATGTGCACTTTGTTGGCCATTAGGAAGTTTTTGCTTTATTTTGAGAGCAACAGGGAACCACTAGAGGAGAGTGCTGATCATGGCTTTGATGCTGCTCTGGTCATAAGAGATGGTGGGGAGGACAGATTGGGGGAGGGGAGTTTTTGGAAGATGTCACAAACAATCCAGGCAAGAAATGTTGATTATCTAAATTCTGATGGTGACATGGAGGTGAAAATGTGCACAAAAATTGGTCACATTTAATGTTTATCTTAATGTCCTGATTTATGAACAAGATAATAGTTGCAAAATTCATATATGTAATGTTGTTCTATAAATTCTGTGGAAAGATAGTTGTGGATTCAAATGGGACTGTGAAAGGCAGTCTGCCTCATTTTTATCTGCTTGGCCCTAAATCTCGCAGTATGATGTGCACATATTATACCTGCAATAGATACTGAAAAATAGACAAGTAAACACTTGGAAAATATCAGATTCCTGGGAAGGAACTCACTATGGACTTTTAATTATGAAATTTGGCTTAAATTTGTGCCAAAATATTGTGCTGTTGTTTGGTTCAGCTATGGCAGAGAAGCATTGAGTTATTTTACTCGATGAGACTTTAAATGACTTTGATCACCTGACCAGACCCATCGTCAAACCTGAATTTCCATGGCACAATGAAAAGTAGGCATTTTACATTTCTTTTTAAAGGAAAGATTATAAAGGAGATTTTCCAGTATCTCAAAAATGCTTTATAAATATTTCTATCTTTAGACAGATTGTTAGTATTTTGCTGTCTCCACCATTTGAAACACCATTCTATCTTCTTACCTAATAACCTTGGGTCCAGTTTTGTGTCTTCTGAATCCGGGTGGTGTTTAGGAATTCAGCAGTCCTACAGGAGTGCCATTCATGCGGCACTCTAAATAAGGCTTTCCCTCACTAATCTCACTGGACTCAGGAAACGCTTCACACACAGACTCCAACTTTTTTAATTGCTGCCCTACGAGAGTTATTAGTCCTGTCTGAAAATAGCATAATCTTTGTCAGTCCAGTAATCAGTATTGTGTATTAAATAGTACCCTGGTGGTCTAATGGAATTAATCCTACTTCCTGAGAGTTTTAACTGACCAAAACCCCAGTTGATGCATTGCCATTTGCTATATTCCTAGCTGTAAAACATCCTACCCACCATGGCTGAAACACCTGCCACATTTTCTAGTTTAAAGAGTGAGTATATGACAGAAATAAACTCATATATTGAAAAACTGATGGATGAAAAATTTATATCTTGTAAAAATAGATACAAAATAATGGTGTAATAAGATGCATTATTATTTATGATTCAAATGCAGAAAATTTGAACTCATTTCCACATTACTTTCTCTGTAAATAGAACAGATACACATTAACATATAGGTGACTGCTACAGCTTTTCACAAATCTCTAATACTATGATCACTTAAGGAGCTAATTATTTAATCACTCAATGGGACAGACACTAACATTTCGCATTTGTACTTTCTGGCACTATAGTGGATCCCCTTCAGAACGGGATGACTAGCAGGTAGACATTACTAATCTCCTGGTTCCAAAATTAAATCCTAAATTATGTGGGACAATATGTTATTTTTTGATTATTTTGTAGCATAGAAAAAATTAGGACTTTCACCTTGTTAGAAGAATCCTCGGAAGTGGGGTGGGAGGGGGGAGTCCAGGAAAAGATGGATGCTACAAACAAAGGAAAAGATCTGCCTCCAAGGAATGTCTTTATCCATGACTGAATCTAAACCAGATGATGCCTTGATTTGAGCAACCTTTGTTTCTGTTTTTGATGAATATGACCCTCTTTACCTGAAAATCAGAACCCTTATGTATTTATTTAGGGTTTCTGAATATATAGGTCTTGAACCTTAAGAAAGATCTTTCATTCAAGGTCAATGATTGTCGCTCCCCCTCTTCACGGAGGAATGACACAGGACCCTGCGTTGTTCTTCCGTCTGCTCAGCCCTCCCCGGGTTTGCTGCTGGTTCTTCCTGGGTTGGCTACCGACCCTTCCACCTCCGTGGAAGGGCGGTTCCCCCTAGCCACTTTCCCCACTTCCGCGGGGTAGCGGCACACTGCCGGCCGGCTCTCTCGGGGGCTGCACAGGTGTTCCCTCAGATGTTCCCTGTTGCATGTTGTCTCTCTCCTCCTTTATAGTCCTCTTCCACCAATCCCAACTCTGCTACCCACACGCCGAGTACGCTGCTCTCCTCCAATCAGGAGCAGGTCCTGCTGTTTATTGGTTGAACTGGAGGCAGCTGTGTAGAAGCTGTTTGCTCCTCTCCCAGCGCCATATTGTGGGAGAGCAGATGCATAGAATAAGTCTTAATTCCAGTAACTTAGTCTAGTCCGAGTTGCTCCCAGTTGCTCCCCACAAATGATCTGGATAATTTGCTTAAAATATTATATTTTTAATATATCCTTTTAGATGAAGAATATTCACTATAAATTAAAATTAGTTTGATTATTTATAGAGAATAATAAAGGATGTCAACTTTGGTTTCTTGCCAATAGTTTTTTCACCCTTGGAAATGTGATACAGTTTATGTGCTTACCAAAGCTACTGATTTTTATGCAGATTTTATGCCTTTATGCAATGAAATTTCAAAGGACACATGTTCAAAAGGCTTTACCATAAATTAAAGATGACCTTATCCCACCAGCTCTTTTCTAGAGGGTGGAACTGCAGTGGAATTTGAAATTAAGACAAGTGAATAATTTTAAATTTATGTTTTATTTTCTCACAGTACTCTTTTTTCTGTCACTCTACTTGATTCTTGGCCATTTTTGCGAATCATTAAAAAATAAACTCCCTAAATTTTTCTCATAAATTTACTTATTTTTACTAAACATCATTAATGTTGACTCTGTTGATATTCTTTAAAGCAATGAAACTAAAACTTATATTGTGTAATGTCCTCTAGGGACATATCATTCTGTGTATAATTTTAGCTAAATAATTGATGCTATCTTAGAAATGGGTATGTAACATATACTAGGCCACAAATGTTTACCATCCTGTAGTATGTTACACAAAACCTTCCTTTTATGGAGAGTTATTGATGTTAAGGAAACTTTTTAAATGGTAATTAGTTTGGGAAGTGCTGATTAAATAAATTTAAATAGAAATTTTTAATCTTAAAATTTCTTGGGGCCTATAATATGCCAACTTGAAAAGCAATTTCTGATCTGATTGGAATTTAGAATTTTTATTTTGTGGAACAGGATAATGGTGTTGAAACATTGTAAAGTCAAACTAATTTTATACCAGGATAAAATAGAAATAATAATAAAAAATGAAAGTAAATCTGCTGGTCAATAACATTTTTAGCATATTTCGTAGATCACCAGGCTTCTCACTTCCTGTCTATCCACTTATTTGGTGTAGCATTTGTTAAATAAGATGGCCAACCATTGTAATGTGCCAGAGACGAAGCGAGTTGCCTGGCATTTTTAGGACTTTCTGTTCCCAAATCAAAGAGTCCCAGTCAGACAAAGCAGTTGGTCACCCTCATTGCCCCGGAATCACAGAGACACAGATTCAAGTCCCATCTGTCATGTACTTTACAAAACAAAGCTTGTATTAAACTTTGTAAAATAAACCTAGATGACGTGGAAACTTTATCTCAAAAACTGGAATATTTTTGAATAGTTTTATCTTAAAGGTTTTATTAAGATACCATCCAACTCAGATTGGCCACAGTGATTATGAGGGGAGCCTGCACTCTTTCCTTTGCCTTCCTTAACACTCCTCTGGTGTAGACAAAGAGGCACCGCTTCCCTTATTTCAATAAGAATCACTAGGAACAAAGATTTTAGTTAATTTGCCCAGCACAACAGAATAGTAAGTGATACATGGTACAGTCTGGCCTTGAGCATATCTTTTGGTGTTAAAGGAAATGCTTTTTAACCTTCACTCAACTAAATTTCAAGTGCCAAAGAAAATTTGGAAAGTAATTATTCATAGGAAATTATGTAACTTCTTCACAATACCTTTACTTTAATACTTCTTGTTTGAATGTATTTTCTATTTTGTTGTGATGTGGATAACATATATTTAAGAAAAGAAGTTGTCATAATGATAACCCATAATAGTTTATATGGCCATTCATATGCCCTCTTTCATGTTCACTAAATTTGAACTGTACACAGAGCTTCTTTTCATAGCTCCTGTGTGTGTGTGTGTGTGTGTGTGAGCAAGTGTGTCTGTGAGACAGAGAGGAGAGAGAGGAGTATTCCCCAGTGCTAGTAATTACACTAATGTGTTATTAAATGGTTTGTCAGGTGACTTTTGGCCATATCATTCATGTAGAGCATGCATATTTCATTTTATGTTAGAAAATTAAGTCTCAACAAATAACACAACGTGGAATATAAAGCTCACTTGCAAAATGGGCCGTATTAACAATTTCTCAGATTTCTTCTTAAAGCATCAGTCTGATGTGATGATGATGTAGCACTGCAGAGCATAAAGACCCCCCGAAATGTAAATTTGCAGCCCAGCTGAGGGATTTCAGAGAACATAATCAGCACAGCAGAGAAGAGGCATTTGTCCTCAAAAAAGGGGATCATTCCATTGTCATCATGTTCCCTTCAAATTAGTTTACATCTAATTCAGTGAATGGTAGAATAACACTGAAATGTTTCACTATACAATCAAAAAATGTGAATATATTTGTTTAGAAAACAGATGATCCGCATATGCAGAACATAAATTAAAGGAACTCTGGATGCAGAAGCGTTGATTTTCTCTAGCCAGAATTGTGCTTCTATGATTGTGACTTTTAATTTAAAATGATAACGGGCTCATGCTTTGATTAGATTTGAATATTTGACAAAGGTTGAAAGGCTTTTTTTGTAGTATGCACATGCTTTGAATCATATCATGATATACCGTGTGCATTTAAATGCTTTTAGTTCATTCAGCTGAATCTTATTTTTTAGTGTCGTGTCTGACATTCACAGACTTCTAAAACCTTTAGTAGATGTCTTTGTAGATTTCTCCTCGTGATATGTATAAACTGCCTTAATGAAGATTTTGTCTTTTGGTGACTATCACAATTTTTTTGACTATCACAATTTTTAATACAAATTGCAAGACTTTTGAATATTTATTACTTTAATTAAAAATGATGTATTTATTTGAAAGACAGAAATATAGAGAAAAAGAAGAAGAAGAAGAGAGAGAGAGGATGTTTTCTTCACTGGTTCACTGCCAAATGGCTGCAATAGCCAAGACTGGACCAGTCAGAAGCCTGGAACCGGGCATTCCATCCAGATTTCCTGTGTGGGTGTTATTGCAAGTAATTGGGCCATCTTTAGCTGCTTTTCCCAGGAGCATTGGCAGGGAGCTGGATTGGAAGTAGAGCAGCTGGGACTTGAATCAGCAGTGACTTAACCCACTGAGTCACAATGCTTGCCCCAAATATTCAGTTTAGGTCCTCTTTCTTCTTCAGAGACATGGACAAGAATTATGTTGTCAACAACTGCTTTATAAGAAAGCACATTAATCAATGCTGTTTTCTTCATTGGTAATAGAAACACACATGTGTGAGACAGATATATCCTGACTTGATATTTCTTTTTTTTAAATATTTATTTATTTATTTGAAATTCAGAGTTACACAGAGAGAAAAGGAGAGACAGAGAGAAAGAAAGAGAAGTCTTTCATCCTCTGGTTCACTCCCCAGTTGGCCGCAACAGCTGGAACTGTGCCAATCCGAAGCCAAGAGCCAGGAGCTGCTTCCGGGTCTCCCACATGGGTGCAGGGGCCCAAGGATTTGGGCCATCTTCTGCTACTTTCCCAGACCAGAGCAGAGAGCTGGATCGGAAGTAGAACAGCTGGGTCTTGAACCGGCGCCCATATGGGATGCCAGCACAGCAGACTGCGGTTTAGCCACTACGCCACAGTGCCAGCCTGTGATTTGATATTTCATAATTTACTTAAAGAAGTCCTTTCTTTGACTTCTCTTTTTTGAGAAAGAGAGTGAGAGAGAGAGAGAGACTGCCAGTTTCTGCTTCACTCCTCAAATGCCCACAATGACTGTCTTGGCTTGGCCAGGCTGTAGCCGGGAGCTAGGATCTCAATGCTGTTCTCCCAAGTGGGTGGCAGGGACTGATGCAATTGAGTCATAACGTCTGCCTCCCAGAGTTCACATTAGCAGGAAGCTAGAATAGGGAGAAAAGCTGGGACGTGAGCCCAGGCACTCTAGTATGGGATATGGGCATCCCAAGTGGTGTCCTAACTGTTAGAACAGAGCCTGCCCATGAGATCTTCTCTAAAATATATGTGATTTAAGATGCAGTAATATTTATGCATGGATATTATTGAATGATTAAAAAAGTAATATTCTCATTTGTTTCTTTCCTATTAATTCATTTCTCAACCTATTTTTAAAATGATGTAGCTATTTTTATTACTCTATTTATTGACAAAAATATTTTAAAAAATTTAGTTGCAGTCATGTTTTTTGCTTATTTTATTATCAACATTAATCGTGTTGTTATATGACCTTTATTAGAATCACTTTTTAATGAATACATAATACTTCCCCAAAGCAGAAAACAGTTTTAAAAACATTCCCTTATTGTCAATGTTTTAATTTTTCCATATTACTTATTACCAAAATTAATATTTTTTCTGAAAATTATCCAAATTGTACAATATTTTCTTAAGAGAGTTTCCCAAAAATTGCATTTTGGATGTAGGAGCACAAGTTGTGTAAATGGACCTGTAACATACTATACTAAGTTCCTTCCATGTACAGTTTAAAGGTAAATGTTACAGATTTTGCAAAATTTGGTAATGGGTTTTATTTACATCTGTCTAGTTTGAGGTATATGCAGGAAACAGCAGTGCAAGCCTTCAGAAGATCTCTAGGTGTAGAGAGAAGGACTCACACCAAGGCCTGCAGTGACGCGGCACAAAGATATTTGTATAGAAAGCAGCCTCCCTCTTCCTCTCCTGCCCTCCCACCCCACCCCACTCTCCTCACACTCCCTCCTCTGTATTTAGCAAGCGATAAGGGAGCAGCTGGATTGCTAGTAGAGAGTGAACAGTGACGAAGTTACACTGAGAGTGTAGTTGTGGATACGATGTCCTGAGGAAGACTGGAGGGACAGGACCCACGTGCTGCTGGAGATGCTGTCCCCGGGAGAGGATGCAGCTGCCTCCGCGTCATCACCTCAGGCAGGAAGCAGAGATAGGGGTTTAGTAATCTGACAGTTGAACAATACGTTGGTCCTCTCTGGTGGTGTCTGTGTTCTTCACGACATGTCAGGCCAGACAGTCAGCATACATTTATAGGATGGGAAGTTTGTGGTGGCATAAGCATCTAGAAAAGATTAAAAGTGATAGGAAAGAGTCATTTTCGAAAGTGCGAAAACTCAGTTACTAGGAAATGGAAGAGGATTATTTGGAAACATTGGCTCCCCGTTTTGGATTCCTGGTTTAGGATTTACTGTCAAATAATCAGTTATTATTAGTATTGCACTTAATTGTGCTGTGTATTTTCCAGCTTCCAGTACTTTTAGTACCAATAGATTAAGAAGTACTAATAGAAATTTCATCAGTTTCAGTAAAGTCTTTGTATCATACAGTAATTCATCATTCACAACAGTAGGATTGCTCATTTGACAAATGACGCTCTGTATTTTGCACATCACAGTATGTGTCCAGATGTTGAGAAGGCTTGTACCCATGCAGCATTTTTCTGCTTGGGCCCAGCTCCTCTAATAATTCTGTCCCACTAAGATCTGAATATTAGAAGATTGGAATCAGTCTTGGCATAGTCTTCTTTTATGTGTTTTGTTTCAAAAACTTATCTTTATTTCTCTGAAGAAGAGAGAGAGAGAGAGAAAACTATATCCGTCTGTTGATCCATGTGCTGGTTTACTCCCCAAATGGTTGCAATATCTGGGGCTGGGCCAAGCTGAAGCTAGAAGCTAGGATCTGTATCTAGCTCCCACATGAATGGCAGGGACCCAGGCACTTGGATCATCTTCTGCTGCTTTCTCAGGCACATTAGCAGGAAGCTGGATTGGAAGCAGAGCAGCCAAGGTTCCACAATGCTGGTCTCAGCATAGAGTCTTGAAGCATGAAGGGAGCATGGAGATCATGAAGTTTGATGATTCTTCTCCACAGTTACCAGCATCATAGGGAAACGGAAACAAACACTGCCAAAACCACTGCAGAGGTACTTGTATGTTAGCAGTCCCAGGGCTGAGAGATGAAGATCCTGAAACTAATTTTCCACAAAAAAATGAAAATCCCTCTGAACTGTGAAGAAATTTTTAATTTGATAATTTGTATATCAACATCACAAATCATGAAGTGATGATCTAATGAGAAATTTATTAGAAAAACAACATTGATGCAATTACTATGAAAAGTCTCATCTGAAATGGCTGAGATGTTAACATAATATAAAATGTTTAAAGTCAAGGGTAAACTACCTAGTCCTGATATTCTTGACCACTTCTCTTTGATTCTTAGGTTTCTAGAGCAGACATTGCATTTGAATTCTTGAACTTCTCCATGATATCGTATGTGGGCAACCGCAGTATTGAGCACATATGCAGTGAGTTTCTGCACTTTCTCCTGTTCTTACCAAAGTGTGTGGTCCTTTTCAGTACACTTCCGCTCTGACCTATGATGCTGTTCAAGTGATGACAGAAGCTTTCCGAAACCTCCGCAAGCAGAGAATTGAAATCTCTCGACGGGGGAATGCGGGCGACTGTCTGGCAAACCCAGCAGTCCCCTGGGGACAAGGTGTGGAAATAGAAAGGGCCCTCAAACAGGTCAGTCATTCAAAATGAGCTGAGAGTTGATGTCATATAACATGATCATCAATTTTTTTCCCTACCATATCAGTCATGTTTATTTTAATCCTTATGTTTAACACACAGGCAAGGTTATTTCCTAACAACACAAAGGTAGGTTGCAAGTGAAAAGAAACTTATTAATATAATTTTCTGGACTTGATCCTAAAGAGTAATTTGTACAGTGTGTACCTTGGTTGAAATAAAATCGCAACTGTTTCTTTTCTGTTTCTTCATTAGGTTCAGGTTGAAGGTCTCTCAGGAAATATAAAATTTGACCAGAATGGAAAAAGAATAAACTATACAATTAACATCATGGAGCTCAAAACTAATGGGCCTCGGAAGGTAAATCCTTAGTGATTTAAAGGCTGTTGTCTGAGAGAAGAGGTGAGTCAGCTCACCTGTCACTTCACGCTTCCCGAGTGTTCTGGAGAGGGCATTCACAGATAGGCTCTAAAGAGCACCCGAAACAGATGTGTTTTCAAGTAATTTTCTAAATCGAACCTATTCATTTCTGGTAAGTATCACTGGGATGTAATCTGAGAAATAACTGTAAGTAGGACTGCTGTACATTTTTTAGAGTGCAGTGGAAAAAGACTGTAATGAGGTGAAAAAGAACTATTGCTGAAGGCTGATGGTTCTGAAACCTAAAAATAGCTGATGGAAATGCACCAAGGAGCTGTTCCATTCAGCATTGGCGCTAAATGCCATTGTTTGTATTTTATTTGCATAATCTCTATAATCTCTCTCAAATAGATTCCTCTTAGAGAATGTGAAAAGGTGAACCAGAGAACACAAGCTATTTTCTTAAAAGATTTTATTTGTTTATTTGAGAAATAGAGTCACAGAGAGAGGGAAAGACATTTGGTTCACTCCCCAAATGGCCACAACAGCCGGGGCTGGGTGGATCTGAAGCCAGGAGCCAGGAGCCCCTTCCAGTTCTCCCATGTGGGTGCAGGGGCCCAAGCACTTGGGCCATCTTCCACTGCTTTCCCAGGCCATAGCAGAGAGCTGGATCAGAAGAGGAGCAGCCAAGACTGAAACCAGCACCCATATGGGATGCTGGTAACACAGGTGGAGGCTCAGCCCACTATGCCACAGCACTGGCCCCACCACCAGCCAATTTTAAGAATTATTTTGGGCCAGCGCTGTGGCTCAATAGGCTAATCCTCCGCCTGTGGCACCGGCACACCGGGTTCTAGTCCCAGTCAGGGCGCTGGATTCTGTCCAGTTGCCCCTCTTCCAGGCCAGCTCTCTGCTGTGGCCAGGGAGTGCAGTGGAGGATGGCCCAAGTGCTTGGGCCCTGCACCCCATGGGAGACCAGGAAAAGCACCTGGCTCCTGGCTTCAGATCAGTGCGATGTGCTGGCCGTGGCGGCCATTGTGGGGTGAAACAACAGAAGAAGGAAGACCTTTCTCTCTGTTTCTCTCTCACTGCCTGCCAAAAAAATTATTTTGTTTTGCTTGTTTTTTTAGTTTCTTTCCATGCCTAATAGACTTACATATATGTGCACATCTACATATATTCATATGTATGAGACACATTTCTATTTAGAAGTCCAGTTTGTGTAAGCATAATTTTGAGTTTGAATGTGAGTTTGAAAAATCACTCCGTATTTTGCTAAGAGTAAGGTAATTTGCCCTGTGCCTCCCCGCTGTGTGTTTTTCAGATTGGCTATTGGAGCGAAGTAGACAAAATGGTGGTCACGCTCACTGAACTTCCCTCAGGAAATGACACCTCTGGGCTGGAGAATAAGACTGTTGTGGTCACCACAATTTTGGTAATTAGCTACTTAGGACTATGTTCAACCTTATTTTTGATTCCAAAAGATTATCTGCCCAGGAGAGTTTTGGTTTATGTTTTAAGACCATAAATAATAGTGCAACATTGTTTTCACAAGGTTTTAATCATCTCTTACATCCCACATTTCTTACTTTGTTAAAATGACTATGCATGCTTTCGCAAAAGGACTCAAAGTGGTCTCTATCCTCTTCACCACTGAAATCTAGCATGACAGGTGACTCATACCCTGCCAGATGCACAGGTGATCCACTGGGGGACAGTCTTCTAGAGGGTCTCTCGTAGCTCCTCAAGAGCTTTCCCTTCTGTCCGGCTCTCAGTGGAGTCTATCTTTCCATTGCTTACCTGGCTTAGTAATATCATCTACTTCTTTTTCTTGGTAATACAAGATGGACCCTTAAAGAAGAGGATGATTTATTGCCCATCTTTTAACCCCAAATTTCAAGACAGTATTTGGCACACAGCCATTGTAAAATAAATGCAGTGTTTAATGTAAGGGGTTGTGTTGAGCCCGATCTTGAACACTGAGGCTGTGCATAGATGGAAGAAAAATGTGGATCATCACAATCTGCTATTGGTGAAAAAATGGAGCAAATGGAGTTCACTACAGGACATGATTTTGTGGCAAAGCAATTTTGTTTTATTTACTTAGCTGTGAGGTAGTATATTTATGGGAGCCATTATCTTAATGATGTTGATCTGAAAATATGTATGGCTAATAAGGGATTTAGATGCAAACATCAGTAGGCACCTGGAAATTTCTTCAGAAATGCAAGTTAGTGATACATGTAGGTTTTTTTTTTCTTTTTGCCTTCGTGTTGTTGGGAGAAGCTATCTTAACAAGCCTCAAATAATGTTGGTACCCTTTCCAATGGAGGATATTGAACTGTGTCCGGTCCCTTTTTCATGCTTATTCTTTCTTATGTTTGCTGGAGTGAATTATTCTTTAGCTATCCTGTGGGCTCATTTTAGGATATTTTATCTTATAAACAAAGTAAGATTTAAAGCTTGCAGGTACAAAATCAGTAGATTATCACTGCAATGATCATTTCGGTTTGTCATCGAATTAATCTGATTTCCAAATCTAACTTATCCTTGGGTATCAGTGACACGGGGTTTGTTGTGAGGCTTGTTCTGGTTTATGCAGCCTTAACCTAGAATAAGTGTCTGCCATATCTAGAGTTGAATAAAATAGATGATGAGCAGTAGTCATCCCCATCAAGCCCTAGTAATTGCAAACATGGTGAGAGGACAAGCTAACCGTTTGTGGTTTTGAATATATTTTTCACTCTGGCATACATAGATTCAAGTCATCTTACTGAAATATAATGGTAGGTATTTGAGAACCCTTTTTCCAAAGCATTGTTCTTAATCATTTTCCTTTAATGTTGTCTATCGTCTAGATTGTACATTGTCTCTTGTTACTAGTCATTTTAAGCCAGAAGACTGATTCAGTGGTAATGCCTAATTGACGCAGCTAAACAGTTAAAGCTGATTCATTCCTGTCTTTCCATATAGGAATCACCATATGTTATGATGAAGAAAAATCATGAAATGCTTGAAGGCAATGAACGCTATGAGGGCTACTGTGTTGATTTGGCTGCAGAAATTGCCAAACATTGTGGGTTTAAGTACAAGTTGACAATTGTTGGGGATGGCAAGTATGGGGCCAGGGATGCAGACACGAAAATTTGGAATGGGATGGTTGGAGAACTTGTATATGGGGTAAGTATATCTCTATTCACAGATAAAGTCTGTGATTTGAACTCTTGTTTGTAGAATGTCACCCTATCCTGCAAAGTATTTGTGTCCAAGCTTGTTGTTTTCCCACATTATTCTAGAAATAGCTAATTCCTTTTGAAAATGTGGAAGATTGAAGCTGAAGCCAGAAGTAACCATGCAAATTAACTGAGGCAGCATTTATTTCGTCTGTCTTGAAGCATATGGCCTATGTGTATTATGCAAAGGGAGCAAAGGCATAGATGGAGTATAGATGGGTAATACTCACAGTCAAGGCAAATGGGTATAGCATGTATTTATAAAGAAGAGGGAAATTTGGGTAACAAATCACTTTTCATTTGTTCTTTACTGGGACTCTACCAAGGAAATAACCATCCCCATTTCTCTGATATCCTTTATTTCCCCTTTGACCCAATGATGTAACCATGATTCCTTTCTGAACGTGACTCCATATACTATTACTTTCCTTTGTTTCCCTTGCAGAAAGCTGACATTGCAATTGCTCCATTAACTATTACCCTTGTGAGAGAAGAGGTGATTGACTTTTCAAAGCCCTTTATGAGCCTCGGGATATCTATCATGATCAAGAAGCCTCAGAAGTCCAAACCAGGAGTGTTTTCATTTCTTGATCCTTTAGCCTATGAGATCTGGATGTGCATTGTTTTTGCCTACATTGGGGTCAGTGTAGTTTTATTCCTGGTCAGCAGATTTAGCCCCTACGAGTGGCACACTGAGGAATTTGAAGATGGAAGAGAAACACAAAGTAGTGAATCAACTAATGAATTTGGGATTTTTAATAGTCTCTGGTTTTCCTTGGGTGCCTTTATGCAGCAAGGATGCGATATTTCGCCAAGGTTGGTTACTCACTTGCTTCAACTTTGTGCATTTTAGGTCTCAAGTGGATATTCATGGTGTTTATGAATTCACTCTAAAAAGGTAACCAGCTGCCGACTCCTTGTCCAAATAGTTTAAGACTCTTACAGGACATACTCTTCCTGTCGGCATAAGTCTGTGAAATATTTGAGCAATGTTCTTCGAATGTTGGTCATATATTTCCCTGGTGAAATTATACACACCATGGAGAGGCTATAAAATGCATAAGGTTCCTATCATTCCATGCCTTCTTGGAGGGGTACCGTGTTTTTGCTGCATATTCTCATTTTACAGTCATCTGTGTGCTGATCCACAGACCTGTATATGGGAAAATGGGCAACATTATTTGTTAACTACAAAAGCAACAACTTGCTATACAACACTTCATTGGCACACATCTCATCTCTTCTATTTTCCCATCATTAGCTCATGGAACTGATATGAAAGAAATATTATGAAATTTATTTTTTAAGGTTAGGTTGCTGGATTAAAAGGAATGTATGTTAACATTTTTCAAGTATCTAGAAATACATGGATGGAACTAATGAGTCATTACAAATGGCTGTGCCATTTTGGATGGTATTATATCCATATCATGGAAAAACCTCCTATACCTCTGTTATCAGTATATGTTAATACCTGCACTAGAATATCTAAATATAATAAATGTCACAAAGCCTAGATTGTTTTCTCGTGTTACAAATATGAATAAGAGTAATCAGCACATGTGGCCCTTCAGAGGAATACATAATGCTTTTCCTGGTATAATTATTTAACATTTAAAGCCAAAATTATGATGTCTACTGGCATATTTTAATTTGGGCTTGATTACCTTTCTTTGATTCTTAGGGATACATATTATTATCTCGTAAAGGAGGTGCCTTTTCAGATAGTTTCACTGTATTTTAGTTTTTGAGAATTTTTGGGAATAACAAGTCATTAATTTTAAAAGAAAACTATATGAGCTCAAAACTTTCTTGTTTTCTGATCTTTTTCATATAATGCACAATTAGAGATGAATTAAATACATCTTACAGATAGACTTTCAATGGCTTAATTTCTAGTAGTAGGTAGTTGTACTGGTGGTAAGTTTTAAAATTTGCTATTTTATAAATTATGTATATCTTAAACATCTTGGTTCTATCACATCCCCTCTAGCTTTTCTATGGGAATGACATTTGAACTAGACACTTGCCAGTGAAATTTACTTGGCATGTCATGTAATTGTGTATATGTTTATTTCACCTCTCACAAAATATATGATTCATAGTTTCATCTCTGTATTTAGTTTATCTATTTTAAGTTAAAGACATTTTAATATGTCTCTATTAATAAGGGAGGGGGACTGAACACATTGTGGTCCCAGGTAACATTTTGCTCCATAAAATACTAAGGAAATGGTTCATCTTTGCTAAGAAGACTACTGAACTATCATATTACCTTAAGTCTCAGATGTAGTACAATTATCCTAGGATGGTATAAGCTGTGAATGTCTTTAGAATAAGTAATAAGAAGTGTATGAGAGTTCATTAAGACACAGGATATATTGGCCTGGATTCCCAAATAAAAACTTTGGGTCTTTTTGCCCTGTTCCTCGTGTTTCTGGCACTATAGACAGCTGTTTTGACATTTGGTGCTTGTCAAAGACTGGGAAACCTGTTTGCAGGTAGGGTCTAGAGTGCCAGGCGTATTTAACCACCTATAATATCAAAGAATCCACCATGACATATAGATGCCTTCCTACATTCATCAAACATGCTTCAAAATAAGGTCTTTTTTCTTTGCTTTTGATTTCACTCATGAGTCATGAAGCACTACAATTTCATAGGTAGTATATTTTTTTCCTGGTGAGATAAACAGATTTTAGATAGCATATTTTTCCTTTTTATTGATTGATATCTTTTTGCCTCAGAATATATGTGAGCAAAATTCATTTTATTAAAAAAGAGATACATATTCTTTCCCTTGATGCTACATGTGCATGTAAAAATTGACCCTGACACAGAGTATTGTCAAATTTAATGATTTTTTATATGAACCAAACCATACTTTCTTGTAATTCAATGATAGAGATGATCAATAAGAGAAAAGCAGTTTATTACCTTTAAAAACTGTAAGTGTAAAGGTCACTTTAACAATGACTTTTAAAAATTTAAAAACATTTATCATCACTTTGCAAGTAAAATACAATACAGAAATGTACACTACTGCTAATACATTTAAATTACAGTCTAGAATTATTGAATAAATTGACTTGGTAATTTTCTTGAAATTAAATTTTACACTGTCTTCAACTATAAAATAGTTTTCTAAAGATTAAGACCACAGAAATTATGAAAGAAATATGTCACAAAGACTGTTTTTTTTTAATTCTTCTACTTGCTTCTGTTTCTTTCCTAAATCTCTCTAAAGGAATATAAAAATGTATAACAATTTTAAATAATTGTCAATAGGGATTAAAAGAAATGATAGTATATACACATTTATTTATTCCTTGTTGAAAGGTATGGCTTTAATTATAGAAGTCATTTTTATTGTCACCATAAAATAAAATTGAATTTGTTGCTCTGCCTAGGATTCTCAGGAACTCTTTCAGAAGCATGAAAGGATAGTTGAAAAACATATAAAAGTAAATAATAAATCCCTTAAGTATGTTTCACCTTTGAGTGATTTATCTGATTTATCAACTCATATACTTTGTGAGATATCATGTATATTTTAAATCAATTGGCCTATTTAATCCCATTAAATTTAATAAGCACTGGAATAGAGGACGACTTATGATTTTTAAATTGGCTTTATTGTTACAACTGAAACAGATGTATATTATGATTCCTAAACATATTGTAAACTAACACGCTATGCATTGAGTCAAAAGCAGTTACTATGTAAGTAACTTTTAAGAGATTTGAGCAGTCAGAACTGAATTGCCTCTTAAGCACAGCATACATATATAATTATCCCTCTATTATGATGAGATAAATAGTGAATATTTTGAGAGTGGCTGAGTGGCTGAGTCCTTATAAGGGCTTTTCTAATAGAAAAATATATGTGAATTTTTTTCAGAATACAAGTTAGATGCATGTAACACTTTCTATCATTTCATGCCTACTTAATTCTTAGCATCTCCTTGATATTTGGTGTTAAATGTTATTATACTAGATTTGTTTTTCATTAAAGTCTCTCTCTCTCTTCTCTCAGCATATTTAGCAACTGCTGTTTTTTGAGTGGTCAACTGGTTTGTTGTATAAACATTGGTCAATAATTTGACAATATTTTTTAATCAAATGGTGTTTTTTCTTATTGCTAATTATGAGGAATATCAGCTTAGGTCATATATTGCCAAATTTTCTTGATTTATATTTTTGGAGATGTTACTTCTTCACTGTAGCAAATCTAGACATGCATAATGGAGTTGTTTGTGTAGGAAATAGTTTATAGGTTTGTTAATATCATTCAAATTACTATGCATAGAATTACACTACATATTTCAAAATATTAGAATAAATATCTATAACTTCATCTACATTTCTATATTTACCTACTTCAGGGCTTAAAGTGAATTAGTGGAAATCTGTTTAGCATCTGCAAAGGATTGTATGTAGTAATTTGTAATATCAGAAGTACTGGTGGGAATTATGTCTGGATAAACATTTATATATCTAATTTATTTTCTTTGGGTTTTCTTTTTTTCCTAAGCAGGAGACACAAAGGAACAGGGTCATGGCAGTTCATTCCCTGAAGGCATCTGTTTCTTATTCATTAAGAATTATATTTTGGGTCATATCTTTGTTGTTTCATTTTTCTTCTGTTTCCTCTCCTATATTTTATTTAAAACCTATTTATCTGCATACACACACACAAAAAATGAAATTATTCATTCTTACTGAGAGTTTTGAAACTTCACTGACTGAATTAAAGGGAGAGTTCCCTTGGCATTTAAAGCTACATTTGCGATCCATAGTCTTTTTGTTTGAAAATATTTTTAGGAGTCTTGCTAGTGATCTTTTTTCATATTTCTTATGTCATGGGTGGATAAAGTAGTATGAGGGTTGAATATATTATTTGTACATTCTTGAAGTTGCTTCATTATGGAATTTCACTTCCTGTTTGGGTATTATAACTGTAAAAGAATCCCAGGAGTCTGAATTTTTGGCATCTAGATGTGTCTTCAATTCTAGTTAATCTGTCTCCGTGTTAAAAATGTTTGATAATATCCAGTTTCATTAACTAGCACATATATTGAAAAGTTTTAAATTAAATATGCCCTAAGAAGTCAATATTTGCGTATTACTGCTAACTTGTTTTTTTTTATTAGGTCATTCATTTCACTTTACAAATCCATTTCATACTTGTTATTAGATCCCTCTCTGGGCGCATTGTTGGAGGTGTGTGGTGGTTCTTTACCCTGATCATAATCTCCTCCTACACGGCTAACTTAGCTGCCTTCCTGACTGTAGAGAGGATGGTGTCTCCCATCGAAAGTGCTGAGGATCTTTCTAAGCAAACAGAAATTGCTTATGGAACATTAGACTCTGGCTCCACTAAAGAGTTTTTCAGGGTAAGAGATTCTGCCATGCAGCTTCCTATTTTTTTTTTTTCCTAACATTTAACTGTTTAAACATTGCCCCCATTTTCATGGTCTGTACAAAACTGCGGTGTGGTTTACTCCATCTCCTCTCTAACAAAATGTCTATTTCTGCTCTAGAACCTGTCATTGTTGCTGACCGTTCCCTGTCCCTATCCATAACTCTACCTGTAATTTCTGATTCCTAAATCCTCAGGAGAAAAACCACAGTGTTGCAAAGAAATCTCTGTTTTATTAAAATTGATTGTCCTTTTTCAAACAAAATTGAAATATATTTCGATTATTATTGCTTTTTAAAATGAAAGTATGTTGTCTTTGGTTTTAATTAAATGACTGCATTGATTTTACATAGTTTGAAATGCCTACATTCAAACCACGAATTACAGTATGTCAAGAATATCTGTGTCAAGAAACAAATCTGTTCATACATGAAAATTCTGAATTTTTGTGCAGATCCTACAAGGAAAGTCTTGAAAAGGCCTTCAGCTTCCTAACTTTTAAAATGCGTAGTATAAGTATGATGTGTCCATTGGATTTAGGTTAAGTTTTTCTTTTACTTTGTAGCTTTGTGTTCTCTGTTTTAGGATAAGTTTATACATAGGTCTGATGTCAATATTATTTTATTTAATTTTACTAATATTTCTATAGAAAGGCTTTTTTTCTATTAAAATGGTTAAATAAACCGGACTTTTGTAGTTTGGTTAGGAACCTTAATTACCATGAAGCTGTGGTCTATCAATAGTTTTTTTTTTTTTAACTCTAGTGCAGGTCTACATGTGATGTTATATACAAATTTTCTACTAATGACTATTATCACTGTTGGACACATATATATATAATAGTTATATGAATACTTTTGATGTAATGCAGGGCTTTCGCTTCATTGTTACTTTGGAATTATTTATTTATTTATTTATTTATTTTGACAGGCAGAGTGGACAGTGAGAGAGAGAGAGACAGAGAGAAAGGTCTTCCTTTGCCGTTGGTTCACCCTCCAATGGCCGCCACAGCCGGCGCGCTGCAGCCGGTGCACCGCGCTGATTCGATGGCAGGAGCCAGGAGCCAGGTGCTTTTCCTGGTCTCCCATGGGGTGCAGGGCCCAAGCACCTGGGCCATCCTCCACTGCACTCCCTGGCCACAGCAGAGAGCTGGCCTGGAAGAGGGGCAACCGGGACAGAATCCGGCACCCCAACCGGGACTAGAACCTGGTGTGCCGGTGCCGCTAGGCGGAGGATTAGCCTAGTGAGCCGCGGCGCAGGCAATAACTTTGGAATTATTAAAATAGTTTAGCATATTGCATGTATCTTAACTCAGAAGTTTATTTTCAAGCATTTTTAGTTTTTGTACCTGACATGGCTTGCTTTTAGCTTATTCAGAAAAATGAAATTCTCTCTTGTGTTAGTAGCTTTTCATTACTTTTACTAATTTGCATTAATTTAACTAAGTCATTACTCTAACTAGTTTTCCTCGGTGGAAGCTCTAAGAAGGCAAGAATTTATTTTGATTACAGTTTCCAGGTTTACAGTTCAAGATTAGGTGGCCCCATTAGTGTGATAACAGATGAAAGCTGGCTGTGGTGGAGCCTGTGCTGGGGAACGATCTTATGGTGGCCCAAGATGCAGAGAGAGAAGCTAGGCAGAACTCAGCTTACATAACCAAGTATCTTGCAAGGATTTCCTTCCAAAGGCAAATTCCCACTGACTTCAAGCCCTGGCCCTGGTTCCACCTCTAGCCACCATAATTAGATCAAGTCTCCATCCTAATCCATCAACCACTAGCATTAATCTATTAACTGTTAACATGAGACTTCCTGGTTTAAACACTGACATGAGTTTGGGGAACCAAGTCCCGTTCAGTCCATAAAATCCCTGCTGATGTGGATGGGATCTCTGAATGACGAAGGAATCTACTGCTTACCTTGATGATCGTCATTGGTTCTTGTCACTGTGTCCCTTAAGTAATCATCTATTGGGAGTTGCAGTCATTGTCTTGTGTGAGCTACAAAACTGCAACTCCTTTCCAGTGCCACACACTCACATTCCCAGAGCTTTTCAGTGTATCTGAACTCAATCATCACAGAACCTTGTGTCTCCATCAACAAGATGCCGGGATACAGGATTAGTGTACTGAAATTCCCCCGTAGACAGGTGGCTGTGAACAGAGTGCTGCTACTCTTGTTTCAGCACAGAGAGCCACTGAAGGCCATGGAGCTGAAATGCAGCTGGAGGGGTTCTGCTAAGTTATGAAGCTTACGGTCTCTAGAGTAAAAGAAAAATTACGTTGGGCTTTTCTGCATACTGATGACGTCTATTAACATAGCTTCCAAAACAGTTTCTTTGAATCCTTGAGATTCAGGGCAATGATTTGTGTTTGCCTTCTACACATTATTAAGCTGAAGTTCAGATAATTTGGGGAACAGACCCCATTCAGGCATCTAGTAAGTGTGCCAAGATCTACTCCTAACCAGGGCTCTTCCCATGCACTGTTTATTGTTGTTGTCATTTTGTACACAAGGTCTCTGGGTTTGTTTCATTGCTTCTCTGCTCTATTTGTGCTCAAATCTATTTTATATAGCAATACTAAAGTGTCGGCCAGCACTGCAGCTCACTAGGATAATCCTCCGCCTGTGGCGCCGGCACCCTGGGTTCTAGTCCCTGTCGGAGCGCCAGATTCTGTCCCGGTTGCCCCTCTTCCAGGCCAGCTTTCTGCTGTGGCCTGGGAAGGCAGTGGAGGATGGCCCAAGTGCTTGGGCCCTGCACCCGCATGGGAGACCAGGAGGAAGCACCTGGCTCCAGGCTTGGATCAGCGCAGTGCGCTGGCCGTGGCAACGATTTGGGGGGTGAACCAATGGAAGGAAGACCTTTCTTTCTGTCTCTCTCTCTCACTGTCTAACTCTGCCTGTCAAAAAAAAAAAAAAAAAAAAAAAAAAACCAAAATGTCAGTAATGCTCAATGCTCCATCAGATGCTTACAATTCTCAATGTATCTAAAAGAGGACCTATTGATAAAATGACATTGGCTAGGACTCAGTGCATATAACTAGAGGTAGGTAACCTCTTCTTATTTAACAAAAGAGGAGAATGGGCTCAAAAATACTCAAAAGCCACACAATTTGTTCCCTTTGTGCCAGTACAGGAATAATAACATAAACAGCTTGCAGCATGAAAGAGAATGGGAGCTTGTCATATTAATACTTTAGTAGAAATACACATAAGGCATGGTTTTAATTTGCCCAGTTATATGAACACAAGGTTTATTTCCTCAAGTAAGATTAAATTTAAAAAGTGTTGCTAGTTCATGAAGAATTTTAAGCTGTTCTGTTGCCTGGATTATTAATTTGGTGATTTAGTGCTGCGATGGTATATTGAGGACTACCTTATTTTTGACACTGACACTGACACCGTGTTAGTTAGCTTTTTAGTACTGCAATGAACTACCTGAAGAAGGAAAGAAAGGTTTATTGAAATCAGAATTTTAGAGACTGACAGTTCCGATGGCATGGTGGAGCAGGCTCTGGCGAAAGCCTCATGGCAGATGACAGAGTGCAATGCAGAAGAAGGACCACCTGGAGACAGGAAGCAGAAGGAGACTGGATGAACTCAAACCCAGGCTTTATAGCAATCCTCTCCTGAGAACCGGAGTGTCCACACAAGAGCTGCACGCATCCCTGAGGCCCTAAGGACCTCCCACTGAACCTCACCTCCTAAAGCTTCCATGACTCCCAGTAACCACCACCACGTGGAAAGCCTTTAATCTGTAAATCTTTGGGGAGAATTGAGCTGAGATTCAAACCCTAGCAGACCATACATTTCCTTAGGTTGTTATGACTGTACAATTGTATCTATCAAGTCTGATACCTTTCCATGGAGAGGTTATTGCATTAGTATAGGAAAGTTGAAAGAATGGGTTTTCTTTGAATAAATATTTATATTCACAATATGCTATGTAAATGCCAGAAACATTTTTAAAGCAATACATACTTAATTGTCAGCAACATATTTTCCTTACATTTGGCAATCTATTAGCTGCCCTATGAATTTCAAAGTTTCTGGTAGAAAGTACTACAAAGGGAACTCATCTTGATTCTATTCCTAAAATTGAGATTCATCACACGGCTTGGGGCCATCTGCTTGTTCAACTACCCTTTAGCAGTGGGGACTTTCAGGGCTTCTGTGTAAGGTAGATTCAGGACAGGATGAAAACTAGGAGATTATCATGGGCTCAGCTGACCAGGAAAATGGATATAAATGCAGTGGGCTGAAGCCAGACTGAAGACATGCATTGTATGCCTTGTTCTCTGGCCATCTGTTGTGCTTATTTTCATTCCCAAGATTCAGTAGCTAATTACACCTGGAAGAAGAAAAGTTTGCTATTTGCTAATGTTTAAAGTTCTAACATTTATGTCTCATAATGTGACTTAATTCAAATTTTTTCATATCTTTTCTTTATACTCTGCTACTACTAAGCATTGCATTACTTGTATTTTTGTTCCCTTTTCTGCTATCACTGAAAAAATTATCAAGTTCACCTTCCATTTTCATCACAGTAAGAGTTTTAGATTTTTGCATCAAATAAATGGTTTGAGAAGTTAGATCATTGCCTAAATGAAGTAGCTGAACAAGTCAAAATAACATAAGACCAGTAGAGATAAATGATCAGTTCTAAAATAGAATCAAGAATTTTCAGTTCCCAGTGTTTTGTCTCAGTTTCATAAAAGTAATATCTTTTTTAAAGAAAGATTTATTTATTGGAAAACTGGAGTGAGGGGGGTGGAGAGAGGGAGAGAGAAGGAAAGATAGAGGGAGAGAAACTTTCGTCTTTGAGTTCACTCCTCCAAATGGCTGCAAAAGATGAGGCAGGGCCAGGCTGAGGCCAGGAGCCTGGAACTTCAACTGGGTCTCTCTTATGGGTGGTAGGGGTCCCAGTACCTGGACCAACATCTGCTACTTTCCCTGGTGCATTAACATGGAGCTGGATCAGAAATGGCGCGGGGTGCCAGCTACTCATATGGGTGCCGGTTTGAGTCCAGGCTACTCCACTTCCGATTCAGCTCTCTGTTATGGCCTAGGAAGCAGCTGAAGATGGCCCAAGTCCTTGGGCCCGTGCACCTGCGAGGGAGACCCAGAAGAAACTCCTGGCTCCTGGCTTTGGAACGGCTCAGCTCTGGCCATTGTGTGGCCATCTTAGGAGTGAACCAGTGGACCTCTCTCTCTCTTTCTTTCTGCCTCTGCCTCTCTGTAACTTTGGCTTTCAAATATGTTTAAAAAATATATAGAGCAGTATTGGCTGTAGGCATCACTAGTTACAGCTTAACAGCTTAACTCTCTGTGTCACAACACTGGTCTCATCCTTGACACTGGTCCTATCCTTGTTGAGATGAAAACAATTTGTATCACATTTTTTAAAGAAGATTTATTTATTTATTTGAAAGGCAGAGAGGCAGAAAGAGAGAGAGAGAAAGAGGTAAGTCTTCCATCAGCTGGTTCACCCCAAAATGGCTGTAACAACCAGACTGGGCTGATCCGGAGCCAGGAGCCAGGAGCTTCTTCCAGGTCTCTCATTGGGTGCAAGGGCCCAGCCATTTGGACCATCCTCTGCTGCCTTTCAAATGCACCACCAAAGAGCTGGACTAGAAGTGTAGCAGTCAAGGCTCAAACTGGCAACTATATGGGATGCCAGATCTGCAGGTGGTGACTTTACCTACTATGTCACAGTGCCGGCCCCTTGTATCACATTTTAAGATGAGTATTTAAGCTACTTTATACGAACTTGCTTTGTAAGGGGGTACTTCAAACAATTCATGGAAAATACAGTTGAAAGATAATGTGGAGAGGGCATGTGACCTGGTGAGGTGCCCACACTGTAAATCAGAGCACAGGGTTCAAGTCTTGGATAAGGCTCCGTCATCCAGTTTCCTGCTGAAGTACACCCTGGGAAGCAACAGGTGATGGTTCAAGTCATTGTATCCTTGCTATCCACATGGAAAACAGATTAATTTCCTAGCTTCTGGTTTTGGCCTGGCTCAGCCTTGATTATTGTGGGTATTTGGTGATTAAACCAGTGGATATCTGTCTGTCTATTTTATCAATCTGTTGGTCTGTTTTTGTCTGTATTTTGAATAAATTAATAACTAAAAATTTTAAAGAACAATAAATGGTTAAAGAAAATGTAAATTTTCCATGAAATTTTTAAAAACCCCTGCACTGAGGTGATGCTTATGGATTAGTTAAAGCCTAAAATATTTTCGTATTTCAAGTAAATATTTTAATAGTAAACAAGGTTTTCTTATTTAAAAAGATTTAAAAGGAAGAATTACAGAGCGGCAGAGACAATGAGAGGTCTTCCATCTGCTGGTTCACTCCCCAGATGGCCTCAATGGCTGGAGCTGTGCCTATCCGAAGCCAGGAGCCAGGGGCTTCTTCCAGGTCTCCCATGTGGGCGTAGGGGCCCAACTTCTTGGGTCATCTTCTACTGCTTTCCCAGGCCATAGCAGAGAGCTGGATGTGGAGCAGCCAGGTCTTGAACTGGCACCCATATGGGTTGCCGGCACTGCAGGTGGTGGCTTTACCCACTACACCACAGAACGGGCCCTAACAAGGATATCTTAATACTACTTTAAAAAGTCAGTGCATATATAATAGTTTTAGAAGTCCAAATTAAGCTGTGCATTTTCCAATTTCAAATCATCAGTGATAATCCATACATTGAACATGGATGAACTATTTACTTTGTCTTCTGGAAAGGGTGAGTTAATGGAGTACAGTGGTACAACCTCTAAGAGATACGATGAAAGTGGTTGGGTCTTCACTGTCTGTGAGTTCCAGCCTCTGGAACTCAGAGTGAGCAATCAAGAGTGACATTGTTGGGGTTGCTGATAATCCTTCTAGAGCTAGCATAGCATACCTTTAATTAATAAGGAATTAGACTTTCAATTATAAATCACTATTTTTAGAGATTTACATTTTTATTTCTTCTCCATAATAGTACAGGTCTTGAATTACATCATTTTGTATAAAAAAATTATGTGATAGTACCTATATTATTTACATGCCTACATACTTAGATGTTTTAAGATAGGAAATAACTTTTGTATATAAACCTATTCTGGGCTTATCCATCCATGGAATGCAACTATTATCTTGTAGCTAAGAAGCACCTCTTGATTCCTAGACCAAATCCCCCACACGATAACCTGTTTCTCTCTCTTTCTCTTCCTTTCTTCCTTCCTTCCTTCCTTCCTTCCTTCCTTCCTTCCTTCCTTCCTTTCTTTCTTTCTTTCTTTCTTTCTTTCTTTCTTTCTTTCTTTCTTTCTTTCTTTCTTTCTTTCATGTGACTGTGCATGTGTCTTTATCTTTGTTGTTGTTTTGAGAGGCAGAGCAACAGATAGAGGGGTGGGGATGTGGGAGCTGTGGAGAGAGATCTCCAATTCACAGATACGTTCCCCAAATACCTGCAATGGCCTGCAGGGGTTGGGCCATGCTGAAACCGAGACGTGGGGGCTCCCACAGGGTGGCAGGGACCCACCAACATGAGACCTGCTGTCTCCAATGTCTTCGCTAACAGGAACTTGGAATCAGGACAGATATGCATCCCAGGCACTGGAATGTGGGATGTGGGTGTGTTAACTGATGTCTTAACCACCATGCCAGCTGCCTGCTCCTGAAATCTGTGCGTATCTTCTGGTTCTTTCTGTGAGGGACGCAGGGTATCCTTGCATAAAGGCTCCTCTTTAATTATACTTTTGTTAGAATGGTAAATTCTAAACCATTGCCAAAATAAGGTTAACCCCTTCTCATTTAGTTATTCCAATTTCTGAAGACAAATTTATCATGATATAATCCATTAAACTATACTGTGGTTACCCAGTATCATAGACTTTTACAGATGTTAGACATAGTATAGACGATAACCAGTAAACTAATATTAGTGTAGCTGTTGCTTTCCAGAGTGAAAGGACAACTTTGAAACTTCCCATATGTATGTGGTATATCATAATTAAAATGCCAGAGAATGAAAGTAATTGATACCATCCTTTCATAAGCAGCAATTCTTTCACCTCACCCTGGTATTAAAATATCCTATATATATATATATATTAATGTATATTGAATATTATTGCAATTAAGTAAAAATGTTCTGGCCATGTGAATACATACCTATATGTGTAATGCTTTCCTTATAATCACATTTTCCTCTCAGTTATTCCAACAGTACATCATGATCTCTTTATTGATATGCTGTATAGAACAGGTTTTTCTAAATCATGGTGATTCTCCATCCTTATGTTATTATCTCTGGCACTGATAAGGATTTCTCTTCCATGATTACCTGTGTCAGCTATTTCTGTATAGCTCTCTGTATATCAGCACATGCACATATGCATCTTTAAAATCCTTTGGAAATGAAGTGAGTGTCGCCATATGTATTCTATATATGGAGAAGGTTATTCATCTCAAAGTAGACTCTTTATAGACCTCTCGCCCTTGCTAAAGTGTTTAAATTGTTTCTAAAAAAGTAGGTTCTGAATAAATGCTAAGTGTGAATAAGTAATCAATAAATACCATGGTATGCATGTCTTGTAAGTCACCCATGCACAGTTAGTCACATGCATTACAAGTGTCTTTGCTTTAATGATGGCAGAATGGTGTAGGCAGCTGACAGCTCTTACATGGCCCAGCCTTCGTGAGATGATCCAGAACAAGTTGAAATCATCTCCACTCTCGTTGGCAGCTTTTCTTTCTCTGACATTTTAATTTTTCTCACCATTTCACAGAACATCTGATGAATCATTGACTTCCTAAAGACTTTAGGAACACATTTAGCCTAAGCTACCTGGAGACAGCCTGCATTCTCTCATTTCAGCTGATTCTAGGCAGATGAACAGTATAGGAAAGGTCCAAATTTTAGAAGACTTTGCGTTCTTTACTTTAAAAATGATTGCTCAGTGTAAGGACAGCGCTTTTCATTCAGTAGATCTCGAGCTTCAAAGCAGTAGAAAAATAAAGGCATGTAGAGGAGATCATACTGAACTGTGTTTCTGGAGGCTGCAATGCAGTGGGGTCTGTGTGGCTTGCTGAAGCCTGATTATTGTGCAAAGTGGTAGCTTTTCCCAGGGTGAAGGGGGGGGGGTTGGCCATTCTCTTTCCCACAGCCCTTCTCTACTAATGTCACTGAGCCCTTTAACCATCCAGCTGTGTACGTTAACAAACTCCTTTGCCATATGCAGGTTAATAATTCGACTCCAACCAGCTTGCAGGATGTTTTCTGTCAATGTCCTTTTTTCAACACTGGCATAGCACTAGGACAGTCAATCCACCAGAAAGATGAAAACAGTACAGAAATAATTTAGGATTTGTTTCTCATTTCAAAATCCTTTAAAATCTCTTCTTTAGATGCTTCAGAGAGATGAATTTCAGAATTTATTGTATTGGTACTTTAGATAATTTAGTGTTCAATTCTCTGTTCTTGGGTTTAGGTAAAAGAATCATCTCTGCCTATCTGTGTTGGATTTTATGCAGCAGTTGCTATGGTAATATACAGTCCCAGGGCTCTGTAGAGAAAAGACTAGGATTGTGCAATCATTTAAATGTCAGCTGAATATAAATATTGTTGAAAATTTTTGAGGGGCTTGCATTGTGGCACAGTGGGTTAAACTGCAGCTGATAATTGCCATGTTTCAAATCAGAGTGCTGGTTCAAGTTCCAACTCCTCTGCTTCCAACCCAGCGTCCTGTTGATGTTTCTGGGAAGGTAGTAGATGATGATCCCAAGTACTTTGGCCCCTGCCACCCCTATGTGAAACCCAGATAGAGTTCCTGGCTCCTGATTACAGCCTGGCTTATCCCTGGCTGTTCTAACAATCTAGGGAGTTAACCAGCAGGTGGAAGATTTCTTTCTCTTTGCCTCTCCTACTCTCTGTGTTTCTCTGTCTTCCAAATAAATAAGTAAATAAATAACTCTTTTAAACAAACCAACAAACACAAAAGCAACCAGAAAAATTCAAGCAATTGTCTAGGAAATACAAACCAAATACTGATCAAATTGCCTCAATGAATCCCTTTGTATGGACCTTGAAGATGAAAACTAGGACATGATGATCTCTGGCTTCCTACGTAAAATATAAATTTGAGCACATTTTAGCATAGTAAACACATTTAAAAAATTGGCTAGAATTAAATCTTGTATATTATTATTAAAATAAAATTTAAATAAAAAGTTGAGGCATGCAGAAAATTAAATACACTAAGCATTAAAATATATTACATTATATTTCTATTTTTAAAAGATTGTTTTATTTATTTGGAAGATAGAAACACAAAGAGCGGGGCACCGGATTCTGTCCTGGTTGCCCCTCTTCCAGGCCAGCTCTCTGCTGTGGCGTGGGAGTGCAGTGGAGCATGGCCCAAGTCCTTGGGCCCTGCACCCCATGGGAGACCAGGATAAGTACCTGGCTCCTGCCATTGGATCAGTGCGGTGCACCGGCCGCAGCACGCCAGCCGCAGCGGCCATTGGAGGGTGAACCAACGGCAAAGGAAGACCTTTCTCTCTGTCTCTCTCTCTCACTGTCCACTCTGCCTGTCCAAAAAAAAAAAAAAAAAAAAACCACACACAAACAAAAAACACAAGAGAGGGAGAGACACACATACAGAGAGAGACTTCGTCCATCCACTGGTTCACTGAGTACCTAATGTACTCAGTGGTTGAGGCTGGGCCAGGCTGTATCCTGGAGACAGGAGCTTCATTCAGGCCTCCCATGCAAGTGGCAGGAACTCAAGGAGTTAAACCACGTCTGCTGCTTTCCCAGGCACATTAGCAGGAAGCTGGATCAGAAGTGAAGCAACCAAGATTCAAACCCGGTGCTCACATGGGGTACTGGTGTTCACGTTACAGGTGGCGGCTTCACCTGCTGTGTCACAACACTGGCTCCCGTCACATTGCAATTTAACGTAGCTAGCTTATATAAATGAGAAGCAATCTTTTCCTCGCTGTATATGTAAAGTCATTGTCAATGTATGATTTTACTCCAATACTTTTCTTACTAGAACTTTACTTATAATATAGCAAAAAGAACAGACTGAAGTTAAATCCTTTCATGTTAAAGTCAAGGCTTAATGATGAAATAACTGATCTTTTTTTTTTTATCAAGAAGATTTAAAGCAGGGTCTTTAAATTTTATTTTGTGATACATTTACACTTTACACATGTAGATTTAAAATGGTAGTTGAGAGAAAAATGGAGAATGTCTTGAGGGCTTTGACAAAGCAATTCATATTAATAAGTCAATGGATTTATCAGGTTGAACAGACATTAGTGGTAATCTCCCTGGTACTGTCTGACTTTTCAAAACATTTTTACCTTTTATGCTACTTACTCTGAATTCCAAGTCTTTTGGTCATTTGCTTATTTATTTAGTTAGTTATTTTAAAGATTTATTTATTTATTTAAAGGCAGGGTCACAGAGAAGCAGAAACAGAGAGGTCTTCCATCCTCTGGTTCATTCCGCAGATGGCCGCAATGGCTGGAGCTATGTTGATCTGAAGCCAGGAGCCAGGAGCTTCTTCCAGGTCTCTCACATGGGTGCAGGGGCCCAACTTCTTGGGCCATCTTCTACTGCTTTCCCAGGCCATAGCAGAGAGCTGGATCGGAAGAGGAACAGCCGGGAGTAGAACCAGCTCCCATATGGGATGCTGGCACTGCAGGCAGTGGCTTTCACTGCTATGCCACGGCGCCGGCCCCATTTGCTTATTTTAAAATCATATTCAATCATTTGCCTACCCCACCCCCAACCTCACCAAAATCATAGTTTCTATATTGAAGTGCCATCTGGCAGCCTGGCAGTGGCACATGTAGGGATAAGCACTAAAGCAAATGCTAAGTACTTAGCACAGTGGTGAACTTGCTTTGGGAAAACCAATGCAAATGGTCCTGTAGTGTGCCTGTTTTCTAAAAACAACAGTGCTGTGCCAAACATTAGTTTATAATGAAAAGAAACCTTACAGTCTTTTAAATTAGAATAGGCAGCAGAACCAACTTTTCTCATAATCACATACATCTTTCAATTGCTTAAACGTATGCACACTTAAAATGCCATATTTTTTATATCTGTTCTTGGGGTTAGATCAAGAAGCTTAATTAAAGCATTTTGGAAGTTACTTCTCACAGTGTAGATAAATTGTTTCCGGCACATGTTGATTGCTCTATTAGGACCTTGTTATCATTCAACAAACACAGCGATTTAATTATAAGTTACTACCCCATACTGCTCATATTAGAAATATTAGATTTATTGTGTTAACCAGTTAAATCTTAAATCTTATCAGTTTCCTTAACATTCAGTTCCATTTCATGACAGTTTTGATTGATAACACTTTTGAAAGTTCTTATAAAGTTAAAATTGGCCACCTAATTATTCTCATTCATTGGCTCTCATTCTGACTTGGGTAACTGTTTGCTTTTTTATACGATGAATACATCAACTAAAGGAGAAGAACAGGCATCTCTTTATTGAATTTTCTGTTAGCCTAGGAATTCTGATTTCCCTCAACCATTCCTTATTATGTCTTCAAACCCTTTAATATGGTTTCAATATCTTTTGAATATAGTTTTGTCCATGTTTTTCTTCTAGTGTGGTATCTTAGTCTAAGTCTTGATTTTATCTGTGCAAAGAGGATGGTGGCCCGATCTAAAAATTCAGATTCCAGATCAGTTTCATCCTGGACACAAGTGTTCTTTGGGCAGCAGAGTGTTTACCTGAAAAAAGAAAACAGAAACAAAACCCACCCTTGACCCAGATCATGTCTTCTCCAGTCACTCCAGTCTCACCAAACTCTATTATCCCATGCCTGTTTTTTTCATTCATGTTTTCTGCCTGATCCTCAAGATATTTAAATTGAGAAATTAAAATGCTTTTATTTAGAATCAATAATTTCATTTAAAACCTGTAAGTGTGTTAGCTTTTTTAGGTAACTGCATTGAATTAATAGCTTATAAATTGGTGGTTTATTGAAAATCTGGGTGATTTTCTTATATATCGTGCTAAGTTTATGTATTCCATTCTGCAAATAATAATTTATTGATACCACACAACAGATTTTGCAGTCATTCCTGTTAAATTTCATCTTGGTTTTTGATTTATTGATCCCAACCTTTAAAATTGAAATGCTTTTTTCTGTCACCTGCCATAATAATGAATGCATTTCAGAATGTTTGCCATTTACATCTTCATTAACTTTTTTATTAAAATACTTCATACAGTGGGACTATGTGTGGAATCAGTGATATATACAAGCCTTTGTTCAGATCAGTTTTGTTTATTAGTAAGTAATAAACAATACTTTTTGAGTATCCTTTATATTTTCATCAAAGTACATCTACTTCTGAAAATCCTAGCATTCCATCTCATCCACATGGATAATTAATGGAATGTTATGCAAATACATCGGTGATGATCAAAGTATTCTCTGTTCACAAAAGATCATGAATGGGTAAATTAAGTAAACTTATTAAAGCATGAAAGATGTGGTCATATGTTCTTCCTTGTGTATTATCAATTTGTATTATATCACATGTATGCATATATAGTTAATACCTATGATATAGTTCATAGGACATTCCAATAATGGTATAGTTTATCATTTATGATAAATGATAGTCCTCTGTGGACTAACAAACTATGCGAGGCAAATTACTTAATCTTTCTGAGTCTTGCTCCTAAAATCAAAGGATTGGATTGGAAGATGTGATTTTTTTTTAAGTTCTATTCTAGTACTAATTGAAAAATGTAAGCTCCTAAAAATACTTACAGCCTTTAATAAATACCATTTCAGTTTTTAAGATGGTGAGAAATTGCATCATTTTAGTGCTACAAACACAGTTTAATGTGAATCTCATTAATATAGTTTGGAAAGTAGTTTTATTTAAAATGATAGATTAACCATGCAGAAAAATTCTTATAAAAACAAATCAAACCACTTCTCTGTAAAATATTTTATTAATGTAACCCTTAATAAATACTAAATTTATTGCAGTTTAATTCAAAAGAGAGGCATTGGAGTCAATGTTGTTGTGCAGCAGGGAAAATGGTCCAAGTGCTTGGGCATCTGCCACCCAAGTGGGAAATCTGCATGGAGTACTTGCTCTTGGTTTCGGCTTATTCCCGACCTGGCCTGGCTTCCATTTGGGGAGTGAGCCAGCAGATGCAAGCTCTCTCTCTCTCTCTCTCTCTCTCTGACTATCTCTCTCTCTCTTTGTCACTCTGCCTTTCAAATAAATAAATAAATCTTTTTTTAAAAGATAAGCACTGTGATTCGTCATAGGAAATATTCATAATTCCCTCATACATCTAATTTTAATGATTCCTAAAATATTTTTCAATCACTTGATTCATGATTTCATGGATTTAATAATGGAGTATAAATCTTTTATTTCTGATTCACAAAATTTCATCAGAACTTTATTTATTAGAAATACCTGGGGCTGGCACTATGGTGCATTGGGTTAAAGCCCTGGCCTGAAGCACCGGCATCCCAGATGGGCACCAGTTCTAGTCCCAGCTGCTCCTCTTCCGATCCAGCTCTCTGCTGTGGCCTGGGATAGCAGTAGAAGATGGCCCAAGTCTTTGGGCCCCTGCACCCAAGTGGGAGACCCAGAAGAAGCTCCTGGCTCCTGGCTTTGGATCAGCATAGCTCTGGCCATTGCGGCCATCTGGGGAGTGAGCCAGAGGATGGAAGACCTCTCTCTCTGTCTCTACCTCTCTCTGTAACACTTTCAAATAAATAAAAAAAATCTTTAAAAAAAGAAATATCTAAGGAGATATTTTAAATATTCACTAGCATACACTGGCATTTTACCTTTTTAACAGTTGAGTCATCCCTTAACTATGCTGCTTGTCTATTTAGAGGTAATTTTCAAAATAAACAACATACAGTCAGGTTGAATCTAGGGAATTGTGTAGTTCTTCCATCATTAGAACGATCTTCAACCTTCCAATATCTTTGAATTAAGCTAAAATAGTACTGAATTGTAAAGCTTGATTTTTCAATATTTGGCATAACCATATACATTCTGGTGAATGGTGTTTTAAAGATTGTAAAATTATTTTTATGAAGCTATTATAGAGCAAATTGTAGTAGGAGAAAATAGTATAGCCTTACCTGGAAGACAGGAAGTTAGTGAAAGAACAAAAATGCACAGTAAGAATGTATTCGGACTCTTCCTGTTCTGAAAGTAGCTAAAAAACTCAAGTCAATAAATTTCTTGCACTAATGAATGATAATTTTCGATGTAATAGCATCAGATTTATAAATTACCTTACTTACTTTGGCCAAATCTGTACAACAACAGTTCTTGAAGAGCTATGGTTATGAAAGCATGTCATTACTTTGATAAACAAGCAAACAATAAACTAACAACTGAGAAGCAAATGAAGTAATTCACTGAAAAAAACATGTACGTTACAAAAATTCTGATAATGGAAAAATCACTTTTGTCATGATGCAGTGTCAACACAATGTATTTTAAGGTTTTAGATAATTTATAGATTTTATCAATCCAGAGTCGCATCATAAAATCCCGTTCAGTTATATAAATAAATATATTTATACATATACTTGTATATTGTAATACATGTGAATTCTCTGCCAAAAAATGACCAGTTTAACTTAACAAAATTCACATGTCTAGATTAACATAACTAAAATTAACTAACATAACAGAATTTGTATATCTTCCAAATAATTCCAATCTGCAAAGAAGCAGATCAAATAGCTCAATCCAAGTACAGTAATGACTGCATTTTTTCTAGGTTACCTTTTAAAATCTTCTAATCCTTGGAAATGTATTATTGTATTCATACTTCAAGGGTATTCTTTTTTTAAAAAAGATTTATTTCATTTATTTGAAAGACAGAGTTACAGAGAGAGGTAGAGACAGAGAGAGAGGTCTTCCATCCCCTGGTTCACTCCCCAGATGGCCACAATGGCCGGAGCTGCGCTGATCCGAAGCCAGGAGCCAGGAGCTTCTTCCGGGTCTCCCATTTGGGTGCAGGGGCCCATGGACTTGGGCCATCCTCCACTGCTATCCCAGGCCACAGCAGAGAGCTGAATTGAAAGAGGAGCAGCTGGGACTAGAACTGGTGCCCATCTGGGATGCCGGTGCTTCAGGCCAGGGCTTTAACCCACTGTGCCTCAGTGCTGGCCCCCTTTAAGGTTATTCTTAATACCAGTATGGAAGCGTTGTGACTGAAACACCAAATATCTTTCTAAAGTCTTTATTTTTCTCTGATGGGCATCCATAGTTATGAAGTATTTTATATAAATTTTAATGCTCCAAAATTGATGATTCATACTTG